>NW_026647415.1:0-59387 GCF_950295315.1 Erinaceus europaeus | reverse complement strand
TCAGGGGTAGAAGCTTCACAAGTGTTACAGTAAAGATGCAGTTGTCTTTCTTCCTTTTTTTTTTTTGTCTCTATCCCTCCTCCCCTCTCAATTTCTTTTACTCTACTAAGGAGAGAGAGAGAAAGAAAGAGAGGACTGCTGGGAGCAGTGGAGTCATTGTGTAGGTGCTCACTGAGCTCTAGTGATAATCTTGGTGGTAATAAAACAAAAACAAAAAACAAAGACATAAAAAATAAAATAAATGTAACTTCACAAGAAAAAAATGCTTGCATCAAAGATTCTCTTCTTTTATCTTTCAACAAAACAAAACTTGTTTTACCTTAGATGTCTAGCAATGGATGTTTGATCTCCTTCATGAAGTATTCTTCCTCTGGACTTCTGATAGACCCTTACCTCTTTCCACACTACCATTCATTTCCTTTAGGTGATCTCTACAGTGGAATGGTTTCTGTTATATTAATGACTATAGATCACATCTTAATGTGCATAAAAATCAGCTGGAAAATCCAGTTTATTAGTTGAGGTGGCAGGCTTATTAATTTAACAGGCATTCTAGACCATTCTGAGAAAAGCAGTCAGGCATTTACATATTATATCCTATGTCTAACTGAGATAAGCTGTGCTTTCTTTTTAAAAATATTTTCTTTTATTAATTTTTAATCTTTATTTGTCAGATAGAGACAGTCAGAAATTGAGAGGGAAGTGGGTGATAGAGAGGGAGAAAGACAGAGAGACACCTACACCACTGCTTCACCACTTGTGAAGCTTTCCCCCTGTAGGTGGGGACCAGGGGCTCAAACCTGGGTCCTTGTGCACTGTAATATGTGCACTCAATAGGTGCGCCACCACCTGGCCCCTAAAATGTGCTTTCTATGAGAGTATAGGTATACCAGTCTCATTAATCATGGTATTCCAAGAGTACAGCATATGTAACAGTGTTTATTGTTTATAGAAGGCATGAATGTACATTTGGTAATGCTCACATCTGTAACACTACTCAGTTTCATTTTGCATTCCACACCAACCCTCAGTCTCAGTGAATTGCCACATTTTCCACCAACAATAAATGAGAAATCCTATTTCTTCCATCTACCTCAAACTTTCTATCCAATTAATTGATAAGCATGTGGATTTTTATCTTCTGTTGTCTTCCAAAGGCTTCTACTTCTTCCTGTGACCAGTTTCAGTGCCCTAGCTCCTGCTACCATAATTTCTCAACTTGATAACTTCAATACTACTTTTCATACTAGTCACACTACCTCTCTTCTCACTCCCAATTTCCTTAAGCACAAACTGAAATTTAAACACAGTACAACTTGCCTGCTCCTTATGAGATGACTTCTATAAACTTCAATACCAAAGAGAGAGAGGGAGGGAGGGAGAGAGAGAGACGGGGGGGGGGGGGGGGGCGGGGAGACAAAAATCCCAAAAAAAACTCTGACACCATCTTCCCAGGTAATACTTTTTGCCCATGTGCATGTTAGCTATCGGGCTCAGGCAAGAATTACTAAAGTCATGGGCCACATGGAACAGACCTAAAATAGACTACCTAGCTTCTTCCCACATGGAACATATCTAAAATAGACTACCTAGCTTCTTCCCACACAAAGACTCCTAGCTTCATTTCCTCTATTCTTATCTTTGTGTTCCTGTTTATTGAACAATTCGCTTTATATCTTACCACCTTTCAGTGACCAAGTTGCAGATGCTACTATGATGCCATCCTGACCACCCTAGGTAGACGATCTCACCAATGTGTCTGAAAACCTCACCTCTCTGGAGCCCCACTAGGGAAAGATGGAAACAGGCTGGGGGGGGGGGGGGTTGGATCAACCTGTCAATGTTCATGTTCAGTGGCAATTACAGAAGCTAGGCCTTCCCCCTTCTGTACCCCATAAAGAATGTTGGTTCTTACTTCCAGGTAGATATAAACAATAGGGAGTTGGGGCCAGGTGGTAGCACACCTGGTTAAGAGTACACACTACAATGCTCAAGGAGCCAGGTTCAAGGCCCTAGTCCTCACCTGCAAAGGTAAAGATTCACAAGTGGTGAAGCAAGGCTGCAGGTGTCTCTGTCTCTTTCCCTTTCTATCTCCCTTCTCCTTTCAATTTCTCTCTGTCTCTATCAAATAAAAAAGAAAGAAAGAAAGAAAGAAAGAAAGAAAGAAAGAAAGAAAGAAAGAAAGAAAGAAAAGGAAGGAAGGAAGGAAGGAAAGGAGGGAGGGAGGGAGGGAGGGAAGGAGGGAGGGAGGGAGGGAGGGAGGGAGGGAGGGAGGGAGGGAGGGAGGGAGGGAAAAGGGAGCAAGGGAGGGAGAAAGAATTGGGAAGCTTCCAATGGAAGAGGTGGGACACCCAACTCTGGTGGTAGGAACCAGTGGAATTGTACCCCTGTTAGCTTACAATCTTGTTAACCATTATTAAATCAGTAATAAAATTTATTAATATCATTCTCAGTGTTGCTCTATGTACCCCACTTTATGGCCTATAAATTTGGGTATATATTACCTTGCTTTCATAATGATAGTGTCTCTTACAACAACAGCAACAAAAAGCTTTAAAAATATATTTCTGATGTCTGGCATGTGAAGATCTTCTCCCATTCTGTGAGGGGTCTCTTTGTTTGTTTAATAGTTTCTTTGGATGTGCAGAAGCTTTTCAATTTGATGTAGTCCCATTGGTTTGTTTCTGCTTTAGTCTTTCTTGCAATTGGGTTTATTTCATCAAAGATGTCCTTGAGGTATAGGTGGGAAAGTGTTTTACTAATGTGTCAATGCCCATGTTCAGCAGGGAAGCAATTACAGAAGCCAGACCTTGCACCTTCTGCAACCCACACGACCCTGGGTCCATGCTCCCAGAGGGATAGAGAATGGGAAAGCTATCAGGGGAAGGGATGGGATATGGAGATTGGGTGATGGGAATTGTGTGGAGTTGCACCCCTCCTACCCTATGGTTTTGTTAATTTATCCTTTCATAAATAAAAAATAAATTAAAAAAATATATATATATTTCTTTAAATGCCAGTACAGTTGGAAATTTTATCTTAGGATCTCAATTGAGTCAGTTATTTAATTTTTTATATTTCACAGTTTCCAAATCAACATTTTTAGCCCTTGCAAATTTTGTGTTGTTTTTGATATGTTCTTGTTCCACTAAATTGTGATTTCACTATTACTTTCACGTGCTATATATTTTCTTCCAAGATCACTTTTAAAATTTGAATTGTTTTGCTGATCTTTTTTAAATGTTTATCTAGCTAGTTACAGTGAAAATTTTTTTTTTTTTAGTATTTTTGGGCTTTTTTTCTTATTCTTTCAAAGTATATTATTGAAAAACCTTTTCAAGAATGTGGACAGATAATATATTTTCTTAGTTCTAACAAAATCCAAAACTTTCTGTTATCTAAAAAGACTAGCTGATTGGAAAAAAAACAATCCTAGAACTCAGAATATTGTTATCCTCTACACATTTAGCACTTATTTTAAATCAAACAACCTGAGAATGATTTCAGTTTTCTTTCTTTGATATAAATTATGTTCACATGCTGCTAAGATGCTTATATGGTATTTCAGTTTATACAGTTCCAGTTTTTGTTTGATTGCTTGTTTGTTTTACTTGTGATATGGTGAGGATACGTTTTCATTGATATCGCCCCTCCCTGGAATGTAGTGAAGATTTTCTTTTCATTGCCCTGGAGAAAGCTACTTACCTCATATATTATTATGTTTGGCATGTTAATAAGTCAAGCTGAAGGCCAGAGAGAGAAGGTAGCTCAGTAGGGAGGGTGCATGCCTTGACATGCATACAGCCCGTTTGAGATCCAGCACTACATGGAGGCTCTATAACTCTCTTTCTATCTCTCTGTCTCTGGAAAAACCTTCCATATGATCCAGTAATTCCTCTCCTGGGGTTATACCCCAAGGACTCCATAACACCCAACCAAAAAGAGGTGTGTACTCCTATGTTCATAGCAGCACAATTCATAATAGCTAAAACCTGGAAGCAACCCAGGTGCCCAACAACAGATGAGTGGCTGAGAAAGCTGTGCTATATATACACAATGGAATACTATGCAGCTATCAAGAACAATGAACCCACCTTCTCTGACCCATCTTGGACAGAGCTAGAAGGAATTATGTTAAGTGAACTAAGTCAGAAAGATAAAGATGAGTATGGGATGATCCCACTCATCAACAGAAGTTGAGTAAGAAGATCTGAAAGGGAAACTAAAAGCAGGACCTGATCAAATTGTAAGTAGGGCACCAAAGTAAAAACCCTGTGGTGAGGGGTAGACATGCAGGTTCCTGGGACAGTGGGGGGTGGGAGTGGGTGGGAGGGATGGGTCACAGTCTTTTGGTGGTGGGAATGGTGTTTATGTACACTCCTAGCAAAATGTAGATATATAAATCAGTAGTTAATTAATATGAGAGGGGGGAAATCAGTTGTATGTCTCAAAGTTTCTCAAAACACAAACTGAATCTTTTTAATATATAGGCTGTGTATTTGATATGCGAGCTTTCTCAAAAGCCTAGACCAAGTAGATTAGAAGCATCCAATAGCACAGCTATATACAAGATACTGGATACTGTACAGCAAACCCTAACAAAAGGACTTTTCAAAGTTAACCCAATTACCAAATAATGTGATGATAACACTAACTATCGATTGTCTTTTGGAACCCTAAGACAGCAGGAACCTCACATCTCCACTATAGAGCCCCTACTTCCCCCAGTCCTGGAACCCTTGGATAGGGCCCACTTTCCTGTATGCGTCTCCCAATCCATACCAAATAATATTGCATCCGCCGATCACAACCTAACCAACACAACAATTGCCACCTCAACATGCTTCACTTCAGAAGTGTGTCCAGAGACTTCACGTGTGGAATGACAACCCTTCAACTTCATTACTCAGGTGAGACCTTTCTTTGTATAGTACACTCTAATTTCATCTCAGGTGGTTCACTTTCTAACAAAGTCCCATAACCTAGATATACACCAGTTTCTGTGAGAGAGAGCTTATGTTCACACGTATCCGTAAACTACTGCAAAATATATGCCTGAAAGCAGAAGTACACTAGAGTTTGCAGTGAGTACCTCCCTAACACTTCCTCTCCATTATTCCAAGCTTTGGATCCATGATTGCTCAACAATTTGTTTGGCTTCGTATGTTGACTCTCTTTTCAATCACCAGGTTCCAGATGCCACCAGGATGCTGGCTAGGCTTCCCTGGATTGAAGACCCCACCAATGTGTCCTGGAGCTCTGCTTCCCCAGAGACACACCCTACTAGGGAAAGAGAGAGGCAGACTGGGAGTATGGACCGACCAGTCAATGCCCACGTTCAGCGGGGAAGCAATTACAGAAGCCAGACCTTCTACCTTCTGCAACCCTCAATGACCCTGGGTCCATGCTCCCAGAGGGATAGATAATGGGAAAGCTATCAGGGGAGGGGGGTGGGTTATGGAGATTGGGTGGTGGGAATTGTGTGGAGTTGTACCCCTCCTACCTATGGTTTTGTTCATTAATCCTTTCTTAAATAAAAAATAAACAAAATTTTAAAAGCCCAGGAGTGGTGAAATCACACATGTGCTGGGCCAGGTGGCTAAGTGTATGTATTACCATGCACAAGGACTTAGGTTCAAGCCCCCAATCCCCGATCACAGGAAGAAAGCTTCACAAGTGGTAAAGCAGTACTGCAGGTGTCTCCCTGTCATTCTATCTCCCCCTCCCTCTCAATTTCTATCTGTTTATTATATAAAATAGGTAAAGTTTAAAAAAAGATTTTTAAAATATCACACGTGTGGAGTCCCTGCTATACAGCACATAAATAATGCAGCTGAGCATAATTCTATGGTGCTTGAAGTATTTCTGAAGACTGACTTCAGGTGAGCCTTTCAGTGTGGAGGGGGCTAAGAGAAGGCTTGGTTAGGATAGACAGAAGTCAGAATATGACAGTATAGGATAGGAAGTCACACAAAGGGAGAGGATTTTGACAGAAGAGGTGCAAAATATCTTCTGAGAAAAATAGGGCCATGATGTTATTGCCTTAAAAGTGACAGTTTTAATTTTAATTAGACATGAATAATCAGTATTTTTCCAAATTATTTATTTTATTATTATTTATTTATTTGCCTCCTGGGTTATTGCTAGGGCTCCGTGCCTGTATTATGAATCCACTGCTTCTGGAGGCCATTTTTCCCATTTTGTTGCCTTTGTTGTTGTTATTATCATTGCTGTTATTGCTATTGCCGCTGTTGGATAGGACAGAGAGAAATCATAAGAGGAGGAGAAGACAGAGAGAGGGAGAGAAAGATAGACACCTGCTTTACCACTTGTGAAGCAATGCCCCTGCAGGTGGGGAGCCAGGGGCTCAAACCAGGATCTTTATTCCTGTCCTTGCACTTCATGCCATGTGTGCTTAACTTGCTATGCTACCATCCCCAAATTATTTAATACGTTTTGAGCATGAAAACCTGTCTTAGGTTGCATACTTTCACCATTTTCTGTTGCAGAATTGGTGATTTTTCAAAGACATTTCTGGCCTGATAAGTTTGTTTGCTTTACCAAAGTACATAATATAAACATTGGAGGGGCTAGGTGGTGGCACATATGGTTAAGTGCACACATTGCAGTGCATAAGGACCTGGGTTCAAGCCCTTGGACCCCACCTGCAGGGGGAAAGCATCATAAGCAGTGAAGCAGTGTTGTAGGTGTCTCTCTCTCCCTCTCTATCCCCTTTCTCTCTAAATTCCTCCCTGTCCTATCAAATCAAGTAAATATTTATTTTTTAAAAAAGAACTAAAATAAAGTAAAACAAACATTGGTAATTTTTTCTCATCAATGTCATGTTTCTGTTCCAAAATCCAATAAATACAACATTTTGCTTATAAGTTATGTTTCCTTAGTCTCTTATGTAAATAAATAGTAAGGAATTAGTTTAGTAATTGTGGGAGCTGGATAGATAAGTTCAACATCTGTTCTGCAGACCATCAGAAAGAGTAAGCTATAAATCACTAGTCAGGAGTTACTACTGCATTCCATACTTTTTCTATATTAAGGAAATGACATTTTTGTTACTGCCTCAGTTAATTGAATCATAGATATCTCACCTGTACTATTAAGTGTTGTTTCTTGTTTAATTCAATTGGAGAAGTTAATCCTATTTACAAAATATTTTGAAGGCAACTCCTAGATTAGCATCTGATTAACTTTGTGTTAATAGCTTAGCCTGGGTTCATCCACTAGCACTTTTAAATAAAGAGAAAGAGAAAAAAATGCATAGAAAAGATAGCTTTTATGATCTCATTTACTCTTAATAAAGTTGTATCTATAATAAGTCTGCATTTTAAAATAGTACAACATATAATAAAAAAATGAATCATCTATGTAACTTCATAATACATACACACACACATGCTTCATGGTCCTATTTACTTTAGAGTTTACAAATATTTAACAAAGAGATTTTTCTTAACATTTTTTATTTCTCACAAGCTTAAGAAAGCAATGGAGACCACTTTACTTTCTGAGAAACTGCTATCTCAGACCAAATTTCATGTGCATCTGTAGTTTATTGGGTGAGGGTGGTTATCTTGTCTTTGAACTAATTTTATTTTATTTTTTGTTATTTTTTTTATTATTTTGTGGAAGAGCTACTTAATTTAAAATGGTATATTCCTTGCTATCTTCTCTCCTTGACTCCTTACAGTCTACTCTAATAGTAAATTGTATCAGATAATATACACTCAACACATTCTTACTGTGAAATTATCTTTCAAAGATATAGACAGGACTAAATTCAATTTTTCTCTTCCTCTGTTTCATTCTTCTTTCTTTCTTTCTCCCTTTCTCCCTTTCTCCCTTTCTCCCTTTCTTCCTTTCTCCCTTTCTTTTTAGACAAAGACAAAGAGACAGAGGCAGAGAGAGCGAAAGAGTTTGTGGCACCAAAGCTCCCTTGGAATGTACCTTGGGAGCTAGACTCCAGCCCGGTTGCTCACCAGGTAGAATAGTGCTATATCACCAGCCCAATATTCTTCTCACTATAGAAAAAAAAAAGTATGTTGTGGAAAATGATAGTGGAATGAAGTTAAGAAGTTCATGGATGGAGAAACTAATTTTTCTGTCCTATTTCACAATATCATTTTGTGAGCAAGAACATTCCTTATTTAATAAATCAGTGACTAAAGTGTCAGAGACCTTTTCACTTATTTGCATTCTTCAAATCCACTGAGACCAAAAAAAAAAAAAAATCATAATGTTGCCATACTTGCAACTCCATGGACAAAATGACATACTTGCCTTAACCCATATAAACAGATGGCACTGCATTCAGAAATACTTTAGGAAATACTATGTCTTGAAAAATGTGTTTCTTAGATGAATAAATAGATTAAAACATTTTGAACAACTGTAGTGAGCATACAAAAGTATTTTTTTTAACTGCTAAGTCAAATTGAAGACCACTGGAGTAAAGATGATAATGATTTTGTATAGAGCTGATAAAACCTTCCTTAGATTTTAATTCCAGGTTCTGGGAGTTAGAAGGAAGTGCAGAGGTCTGTTGGGCATTACACCAGCTCCCCCCTGCTCTATGCTGCATTGCTTGATGCTGTGGTCTATTTACATAATCATTGTTTTGTTTGAGACCAGTCCTGGTTTAATCCCCATGGTTTAATCCCCATTGGTATAATCCCCACTGGTTTAATCCCCACTGGTTCACACTCTTTTTCCACTCCGCCCCCTTATCCTAAGTACTTCCTTTTCCACCCTACCACTTCTGTCTCGGAAGATATTTAAAGGCAGATCAATAAACACAGCAGGGTATTGTGTGTTCCAGCTCCGCGAGTCCCAGAGTCTCAGTCTCTCTCTCTCTCTCTCTCTCTCTCTCAACACTAGTTCCTGATCCCTTTCCTGTGCAGCAGCCTAGGTTGGCTCCAGTCGAGTTCTCTCCAACCCAGAGAGCACATGCCTGGGAAGAAGCACCCTCAGGCTAGCCTGGCAGAGGTCATCTAGATATCAGATCTTGTAATTCAATCTTGTGTTTCCAGTTGAATATTGCTTGTATTCCCATTATCTTGTCATACCACTAAAAGTAAACGTGGTGAATGTGAATGACATGTGATCTCTTTGGGAAACTATTCAACAGAATGATTAATTGAAAAAAAGGCTAGATGATAACTGAAATGCAAACCAGTGTTGTTTTTTATTTTTATTTTTCAGTTTTATATTCAAAATCACATTTGACATTTTGTTGTAATCTATGTGTCTGACAGCTGTTAGGGTGATTATTTTGCCAATGTTGAATTGTAGATGTTGGCAGCTGGAAATTAGAAATAGTAGTTTCTTTAGAGGATAGAATTAAATTGTGTAAAAACAAGAGATTAGATTATGTTTTTTCAGTCATCTTCAAAATGTTTGTGATGAGTAGAGTTGTAAAATCTCTAATTATTGTAAAGGTCTGACCACCTTAAGCACTAAAAGACATAAGCCTATACTACTGGTAAGAAGTCATGCCACTTTTTATAAGTGAATTAGATCACAAGGAAAGTTATATGACAATATCAAAGGAAGAAAAACAAGAATTTTATTTGAATAATTAAAAGAGGGAGTTTTACTGAATTATTCAGATAACTGCTTCAATTCTTCCACTTAGCCTTAAATATGAAGACCTGACAAAATTCCCTTTTATCCTACATTTAGTCTCTAAGCAGCCTAAGAGGATGCTGACAAACATTAATTTTGCATTATAAAATAGTGTCAGTAAGTGACAACAGTTTCAAGATTGATGTGCTTCCTTTCTGAGAATAGATTTGAAGAATGAAACAATAAAAATAAAAGGTGCTCTTACAACTTTTTCTTCAAGTCTTATATAATGTTGGTCATTCTCTTGCAACAACGATACTTCCCAAAGAGACTGAAGAAGGCACCACACATGCAGTCAACAGTTACTTCTTCCGGGAACTAGAAATAGAGCGTTCATTCCTATAGGTGCTGTGTATATGAGCTGATTCACTTTATCATTTATCCTAAGTTTCGGGGAGCACTTAATAAGATTTATGTCCAGGTACAGGGTTGAGGTTAAAGGTAGTAATGATGGACATTTTAAAACATATCCAAGATTTTGCTCTGTGAAAGATACTTCGAGATAATGAAAAGACAAGGGGGCCAAAGAAATAGTTCATTTGAATAGTGTGCTGATTGACTATGTGCACTACCCTGGTTCGAGTCTAGCCTCCATGTCACTGGAGGAAGCTTAGGTGCTGTGGTCTCTTTCACTTTCTCAGAGAGAGAGAGAAAACAAGAAAGAAAGAGAAAGAGAGAGAGATAAGATTATAGTTGCTTTGAGCAATTAATTACATGCCACCAAACTGGAGAACCTGGAGCAAATGGAAAAGTTTTTAGATACCTATAGCCTTCTGAGACTAAAGAAGGAAGAACCACAAAATATGAAAAGACCAAGTACAGCCAAATAAATTGAGATCATAATCAAAAGTCTCCTCAAGAACAAATATCCAGGCCCAGATGGTTTTACAAATGAATACAAGACCTTTAAGAAGGAGCTATTGCCTATACTTCTCAAGCTCTTTCAGAATACTGAAGACACAGAAATACTCCCTAACACCATCTACAAAGCTAACATCAATCTGGTACCAAAAGCAGATAGAGATGCAACTAAATAAGAAAACTATAGACCATATCCTTGATGAATAGAGATGCTAAGATATTCGACAAGATCCTGGCCAATTGGATACAGCAATACATTAAGAACACCATGACCAAGAAGGCTTTATTCCAGGGATTCAAGGCTGGTTCCATATATATAAGTCAATAAATATGATTTACCATATCAACAAAAGAAAAGCTATGTGATTATTTCAATAGATGAAGAAAAAGCCTTTGACAAGCTTTAACACCTCTTCATGATCAACACATTTAAAAAAAATGGGAGTAGATGGGGAACTACTCAAATTCATTACATCTATATACAGCAGACCTGCAGCCAACATCATATAAATGGTGAGAAGCTAAAAGCCTTTCCTCTCCAATCAGGTATAAGGCAGGGCTGCCCACTATCACCATGACCATTCAATATAGTGTTGGAAGTCCTGGCCATAGTAATCAGGCAAGAGAAAAGAGTTAAAGGCATTCATCTCAGAAATAAAGAAGTTAAACTGTGACTATTTGCAAATAATAAGTTCATATATATATATATAAAAAAAACCTAAAGATTCCAATAAAACTCCTGGAAATTCTTTAACAATGGGGTAATACAAAATCACTATACAAAAATGAATGGCATTCCTCTATATAAACACTAAATTAGAAGAAGACATCCGGAAATCCATCCCCTCTCTTAATTTCTCTCAGCCTTATCCAACAACAATAACAAGGACAACAACAACAAGGAATGGAAAAAAAAAAAAAAAAAGAGGCCTCCAGGAGCAGTGGATTCGAAATGTAAGCACTGAGCCCCAGTGATAACCCTGGAGGCCAAAAAAAAAAAAAAAAAGATAAAAGAAAGAAATCGAAAGAGGAGTTTGAGAGACAGAGACAGACTCCCACAGGCCTTCATCACTGATTATGAAACTCCAAAGGAGGGATCAAACCTGGATCCTTGCACGTGGTAATATGCATGCTGAACTGAGTTCACCATACCCAACCCCAAAGCATGAGCATTGAGAAGTAAATTACCAGTTATCACAAATCCTGGACAGGTGCAAGAGTAGCAGGCTGAATCTGCCTACATGTGTAGTGTGTCCTCATCCACCTCAGAGCTCCCCCAACCTACCCATTTAATACTTAAATACCTACAGTGTACTTTAAGGTCTTCTATCAAAGTTTCCCTCTTGAAAAGCTATTAAGCTCCTTCCTGTGCAGCCCACAGGGCCCTTCTTCAAGTCAAACTGATTGTACCACCTCACTGCCATTAGAACAGGCCTGCAAGGCTGCCTGCATAATTTCTGTGAAAGGTCACTGTACTTCAACTATGAAGGCCTTTTTACTTCTACAGAAAAGGGGAAGAAAATGGTAAATCAGCTATTTTCATTTTTTCCAGAGGAAAAAAAAAGACATAAAAATCCAATATACTTTTCTTTCCCTCTTTTCAACATATTTCTAATAACTGCATTCAATTGCAAAACCTTGGAATAAAAATTATCTCAATATGTTATGACCTAAGCTGAAATCCATTTTATGTTCTATTTCTGTACCCAGATATTGATTCCATTCTTCAGCTAACCCACCTATAAATGTAGAGTTTTCCAGTGTTTCATGATAAAAAGCAGAATCTAGACACTATTTTAGGTCAATTATTTTAACAATAAGTCAATCCACTATTAAGAGTAGTAAACTAGCTACCTGCAAGGTGCCTACTGGGGACTCACAGTGAGAAACAGCTGATCTCCTTCATGGCATTAGTTCAGACACTTGTCCTACAGTCAACCTTGAGACTGCTTGGGATGGAGTCACACGTGGTAGCATATAATAGGATTGCATGCTATGTCAAAGCAGTACATTAACAGATTATCAATTTTGCTTTCATAAGCACCCTACTTTCTAAAAACCAAGATACCGGTAAATATTCATCTTCTAAAAAGTGTTTCCAATTTTCTGTGAGCTGACTGTCAATGAACAGTGAATCTAGAGACTAAGACAGGGTACTTCTAACAGGAGGAATACAAGAAGTAAAGTCTACTTGATTAAACTTAGTCTTCATTGTAAAAATAATAGGTCCTCTAAATTGTCAATAGATGGAATGTGATTTGATTCATATTATTTATTTTTATTTCCTTTAAATATCCTATTCTTTCTATTAATTTCCTCAGAATCACTTAAGGACAGTATTACCACTATTTCTGCTCTAAAACAACTTTTGAAAAAAGAGCTGGAGAGCTCCAGAATTATGACTATAACATCTTTGAAGAGAAAGGTTCTTGCTCATACTTCTATGAATCCCATAAAATAAAAGCAAAGAAATTTTATTGTCTGAGCATATTGTCCATAGAGGTTAAGATGAAGCTATGTCCTTATGTAACTCAGGGATAAAATGTACTGGAATCATGAACAATTTTACTGTTTTTGGAGGAGGAATTAAGTCAGTGGTGGTGAAGAAACTTTGCTATTGGAAGTTAATGACAGGTTGGAAAGTGCAAAAAAAAAATTAATTAAGCAATTCTAAATACCCAATTAAGTTGTCAAGTATTGTTGAAATTTTCCAGTTGGGTATTTGAAATTTATCAGTATTTGTTAGAGATCGTAATAGTGATGCCCAAATCAAGGCACAAAAATGGTAAGATTTCCTATTTACATTTGCTTCTCAGATCTCATGTATTCACTTCAGTGACCTTTTTTGTTTTACTAAACTACCTCCTCCGGTATTCTTGTTTCAAAATTAAAGTAGAAATACAACACATCATTGAACTTCTGGTTGCATAACAGTCAGAATATGTTCTGAGAAGTTGGTTGTTACGCAGTTTCATCATGTGAATGTGATAGATGTAATAGTTCAATCCCAGACAGGAGAGCTTACTACACAACATACCTTGACTACTTGGTACAGCCTCTTGAAGTCATCATTATAGATGTGTTCCTGCATTGGTGAACCACTACTAAGCAAGGTATTCCTAGATATTTTTCATTATTTCTAATTCTTCATTAAAATGAATAGGATTTAACCATTGTGCTAGAAAAGAGAAGAAAATAGTTGGAGGTACCACATGTGGAAAGGAAGAAGGAAGACAAAAAATGAGATGAAGTTAAGGCAATAAGAAATATAGACAAGGATTAGCACATTTGATAGTAACAGGAATACAAACAATAAAAACAGGGGAAAGATACTTGTGATAAAATGAAGTATTTTGTTGAGAAAGTCATTTGAGTTCAGTATTAATGTAATTATAGAGTTTAGTTAATAGGAAGGCTCAACTATTCTGCGGAGCAAATATAATATTACAACCTAAAAACTAGCAAAAAATGAATCAGAACATGCATTGTCTAAAGAATACAACTCTTATGTAAATGCACTATACAAACATCTATAAAACAAGGAAGTTTGAAATACTGGAGGTATAAAATGATAATAAAAGGGTAAACTTAGTATTCATTCATTAAGTCTTAAATGAAAGCATGTGTGAGTAAATAAGAAGTTGAAGTAGGGCTGGAGAGACAGCACAATGGCTATGCAAAAAGACTTTCATGGCTCCAGGTTTAACACCAAACACCAAAATAAACCAGAGCTGAGTGGCTCTCTGGGGAAAAAATAAAAAAAAGAGTTGAAGTAGAAATATTTAAAGCTCCTCTTAGCTAAAAGGAAAAAAGAAAAAGGTTCTACATTTTGTTTGCCTTTGTATATTAACTCTCTTTTCAGCCACTAGGTTCCAGATGCTAGCATGATGCTGACCAGATTTCCCTCGACAGACAACCCCACCAATGTGTCCTGGAGCTCTGCTTCCCCATAATTCTGCCCCACTAGAGAGAGGCAGGCTGGGAGTATGGATCAACCTGTCAACGCCCATGTTCAGTGGGGAAGCAATTACAGAAGCCACACCTTCCACCTTCTGCATCTCACAATGACCTATATAGTCCATACTCCCAGAGGGTTAAAGAACAGGAAAGCTATCAGGGGAGGGAATGGGATACAGAGTTCTGGTGGTGGGAATTGTGTGGAGTTGTACTCCTCTTATCCTATGGTTTTGTCAATGTTTCCTTTTTATAAATAAAAGAAAAGAAAAAAAAGGTTCTGTTGGCATCATGACAGTATCTGGAACCTGGTGGCTGAAAAAGAGTTAATATATAAAGCAGAACAGATTATTGACTAATCATGAACATAAAGACAAGAATATTTCAGGTGAAGATTTGGGATCTCCATTTTGGAAAAAGCTAGTAGGACTGGACTTCCCTGGACAGATGACCCCACCAATATGTCCTGGAGCTCTGTTTCCCCAGATCCCTGCCCCACTAGGAAAGAGAGGGGCAGGCTGGGAGTATGGATCGACCTGTCAACTCTCATGTTCAGCAGGGAAGCAATTACACCCTATAATGATCCTGGGTCAATATTCTCAGAGGGATAAAGAACAGGAAAGCTATCAAGGGAGGGGATGGGATAGAAGTTCTGGTGGTGGAAATTGTGTGGAACTGTACCCCTCTTATCCTATGGTCTTATCAAAACTTCCATTTTATAAATAAACTGAAAAAAGTACTTTACCTGATTGTTGCTGTTGGTTAGAGAACATAGACTGGACATCTGACTGGTTTTCTCAAACTTCTTTCTTATTCAAAAAAGGGACCTGATTTTTGTGAAGTGCAGAAGATTTCAAAAATGCAAAACACAGGCAAACAGATTGCATAACTTAGCAAGCCAACTAGCAAAAGTAATTTATACTTTGTCATAATCATCAGAAAATTTGTATGGGAGTTTTGTGGGCAAAACAATTAAAGGTGAGTAGGAAATTTACTCTTTATTAAGTTGTGTTAACGGTAATATCCCGAGAGTTCCAAATCTTGTTTGCATTTGTTTAAGTTGTCCAGGTGTGTTGTTAATATACCCCACAACCCTAGATTTGTGTAAGTTACAAACTGCAGCTCATAGCCTCCTGAAATCTCTACCACACAGGTGTCTAGTGGCCAAGCAACAGAAAACAAAAGGACCCCAGCGTCATAGAAACAAATGATTTGAATGATGAAAGGTCAGTTCTGATGATTAGAGAATAGATGTAGACTGGGTTTCTGGATGTGTAACAAAGAGAGTTAATTGTGAATTTAGCTGCTCAGTCTGATCATAGTACAATGAAGAGACAATCTTTATGTAGAAAATAATGGTAAGCTAAAATGTGCAGTAAATTCTGCAGGGCAAGTTAAGTATTGCCATTTCATTTTATTTGCTCAGTTTGAAAATAGACACTCACTATTTACTAGAATGGAGATGTTGGAGGGGGATTTAAGTAAACAAAACAAACAAAAAGTAATGGGAAAAGAGAAGAAACCACAATGACAATTTTATTTGTTTGTTTTTGCTGAAAGTGCTTTTCTGAGGTGTTTTGCCTGGCTGATTCTACCTTTTTTCATATTTTTTTTATTTCTTTATTGAGGGATTAATGGTTTACAGTGAGCAGTAAAATACAATAGTCTGTACACGTGTAACATTTCCACATAACAATTCAACTCCCACTAGGTCCTCCTCTGCCATCATGTTCCAGGACCTGAACCTTCCCCTCAACCCCAGAGTCTTTGACTTTGGTGCAATACACCAACTCCAGTCCACGTTCTGCTTAGTGTTTTCTTTTCTGTTTTTGTTTTTCAACATCTGTCTGTGAGTGATTCTACCTTATTTGATAGACATTTTTTTTTTCCAGGTAAAAGAGTGGAAGGAACAGAGAGAAGGAGGAGTCACCACAGCACTATTTCATAATTTGTGAGACTTCCTCTTTGCACTGTGCTGTTATGTGGTGGTCAGGGGAAACAGAAAGACACCTGCGGCCCTCCTTCACTACTCATGAAGCTTTGACCGTGCAGGTGGGGACCAGGAGCTTGATTACGTAATGTTCATGCTCAGCCAGGTTTGCTTCCATCATGCCCCTTGTATAAACAGTTTACTTAAGCATGAATGTTTATAAATAGTATTTTTCTACATGTCCATATCATAACCTTGTAAATGTTAAAAACATAAATCAATTAAATAATCCCCCAAAGAAATTGTAAATACTATGAGGAATAGCAGGTCCTGTGTTTGAGAAATGATGCTTTAGGCAGCAGAAAATTCAAAATCCAAAGCCCTAAACAAAAGACAAAGATTTCAAAAGTTTTAAAGCTATTTCAAGACTCTTGGGTCATTTACAGTGAGCTAAAATTTCTCACACTTATTCACTGATCCTAAACTGTAAGAAAGGCATTCAATCTAGTTCTAGTTTGAAGAACTTGGGAAATGTAATCCTTAAAAAACAAGTGAACGTTTTCTTACCCCTTTTTGAATTATGTTAGAGACACAATTTATAACGGATTTTGAATCTAGAAATAAAGCTTATGATAGTGACTGAGTCAACTTGATGACATTAGTCAGTTATATTTTCTATTAGCTGAATAGTAAGTGATGAAGATAAGTTTAAAAAACCAATTAAAATTGTCAAAAGATATAAAACTGGTAATTCCTATCTAGAGGTAAATATACTTAGGTATTGCTACTGACATTAAAAGTCCATATGGGTCATGTGTTGTTTTGCCACGTTCATACCCGAGACTCCAATGCATAGTCCACCATATTGAAGTACTGTGGCCCTTTACTTTCTCCCTGCATCTCTTTTTCTAAAATAAAATTTAAAAATTTAATTAAAAAATCAGTAGATCACACATTTTGAAATTTCTTAGACCTTGCCATTCCTTATCTGCGAACTATTGGTCTTCAAGACACAAGAATGGCTTCCTATGTGTCATTCTATTGATCCATGTGAACCAATCTTTTTTTTTCTGTTTTGTCGGGATTTTTTTAAAAAAATTCACTTCAAATTTTCCTGGACTACATCTATCTCAGAAGCCTGGCTATTGTTAATAAAATGGAAAAGATAGATCTACAGTTATTTTAATACTTACAGGTTGTTTTTTTTATATATTCACATATTTAGTATTTAAGTAATCGGTATTGATGACAGAGCAAATAGTGGGTCAGGCTCATGACACACACAGTAGACTGCACATGTTGCTATGTAGAAGGAACCATGGTCAAGCCCTGGTTTCCACATGCAGTGGGAAGCTTCATAAGTAGTGGATCAACAACAACAACAAAAAATGTGGAGTCATTTTAAAAATGGTGGAGTCATCCTACAGTAACCAAGCAACAGTGCTAAATCAGGTAACAACAACAAAAAGATAAGTATACAGAATGTATGGCATTGTGAGTATAAAAGAATGAGAGGGGAGGGAGGGAAGAAGGAAGAAAGAATGGGAGGAAAGAAGGAAGGAAGGAAGGAAGGGATGGAAGGAAAGCAAAAAGGATAACAGAAATTAAGTACTATCATGAGTTAGAGCTAAGTTAAAATTGGTCACATTCATCTACCCTTTAGTAAAATGGACAGTAAAAAAAAGTCACATTATAAAACCATAAGCCTACTCATTCTTTTAGTAGCTACTTTTTTACTGCTCTGGAATGTTCACATTTTTGTCTTGTTTTTGTTGCTTTTGTAATCATTGATTCTCAAACTAGCAATTAAAAGTTAAGTAAAAGTTTTTGTTTATTTTGCAGCAGTATTCTTAAATATTTATGAAGGTTCTTAAGTCTGACTCACTTTGAGGAAATATAGTTGAGTTAATAATTGATGTGACTGCTTTACAGAAAATTAAAGGTTAGAAGCACGTGTTAAAATATTAAATCATCCATGGCTAAGACAGTTGATGTTATTTATTTTAAAAAAAAAACTTGCCAAAGATATACATTTAGGGTCTTTCTTCTGTCCAAATCATCTTAAAAACCTAATGAATCAGTTCAACTTCTGAGATTCTAAGAATTGAGGCTAGTCAATAAAAGGAAAACTTAATCCACTACCCCAGTATTTTAAGAATGTTGCTTATTTATACAAATATAAATAAGTAGGAAGGTAGAATCTATATGATTCATACTACATGCACCCAGAGGCAGGAGATAGTTGTAGTTTATGTTTTTAAATATAGTTTGCATAACTTGTCAGGTATTTTGAAACAGTATAGCATTAAAAAGTAACCAAGCAGGATAGCTAGCATAATGGTTATGCAAACAGGCTCTCATGCCTGAGGCAGCACCGAAGTCCTAAATTCAATCCCCTGCACCACCATAAATCAGAACTAAGCAGTGCTCTGCTGTGTGTGTCTGTGTGTGTGTGTGTGTGTGTCTGTGTGTGTGTGTGTGTATGTGTGTATGTGTGTGTGCCTGCATTTCAGTGAGTGTGTGTGTGTGTGTGTGTGTGTGTGTCTGTGTGTGTGTATGTGTGTATGTGTGTGTGCCTGCATTTCAGTGAGTGTGTGTGTGTGTGTGTGTGTGTGTGTGTGTGTGTGTCTGCCTGCATTTCTTTCAAAAATAAAATAAATAAAATGTTTGGGCTGACTGGTGGCCTACTTGGTTGAGTGCACATATTGAAATGCTCAAGGACCCTGGTTCGAGGCCCCGTTCCCCACCTGCAGGGGGAAAGCTTTGCAAGTGGTGAAGCAGTGCTGCAGGTATCTCTTTGTCTTTTTCCCTCCCTGTCTCCCCCTTCCTCTCGATTTCTGGCTGTCTCTATCCAATAAATAAATAAACATAATAAAAATAATAATAAAAAGTAATTGCATCTCTTACAATATGGACATTCCTATATATATTTAAAAAATAAAATAATGAACGACAAAGATTCAGAAAGCATTGGGTTAAAAAGCCTGCCATCACTGTGCACAGATAATTCCACCAGAATTGGTAAAAGAAAGGTTCATACTTTTTGCACAAGATTTATGAAACTTGCAATCTTGGCTGGAAATAATTTTTAGAGGGCAACCTTTCTATGAAAGTTCAGCCGTTTTACTTCTGCCTAGAAAATGGGAGAAAGCCTTGCTCAAATACTCTCCTACTCGAGGCAGGAGAATGAAAAGCATGACCTCTGCAAGTTCTAACCAGACCCTCATTTCCGAGCCACCTTGGCGCTATACTGAGGAGCATAGCTGTCTCCCAAAACCTCAGTTATTTTTTTTTCTTCTTTCTTTCTTTTTTTTTTCTGTTTTATTGTGAGATTAATGGTTTACAGTGCAGTTGTTAGCACATGAGTACAGTATCTCATCTCACCAAGTGTCTGCAAAACACTCATCCCCAAATTAGGTCTAGCTCATGTACCCCGTCTGAAAGCACCCCATCCAGCAAACCCTCCCCCTGGCTCACATTCTGGATAAAAGAAATCACAGAGCCAGCTCAATGATCAGCAAAGTATATCAGTTTTGTGCCTTTAAGCTGTTTCTTGCTGTGCAGTGTTTTTGGAGGTATCATTCTAAAAAAAAAAAAGTATTCATATAACTTCTTTTATCCATTTGTAACAAAATATTCAATAACTTGATGCATCTTTTTTAATATTTCCAACTTCATATCTCTGCAATTAAAGGCATACTTTAAAACACCCACCCTTCTAAGGAATGGTTGATGTTATAAATTTGCAATATACAGAGCAGTATGATATATATATAATTTATGTATATAATTTATATATATGAATTACAAAGATGAACCAGAAGAAACATTCCAAAATGAATAATTAATTCTTTCTCTTGTGAGCACACCTAAGCTATCCTGAAATCTAAACCTTTTCAACTATTTTCCTAAAGTTCTCATTTGATTCAAACTCTTATTTCTCATTGGTTCTATCAATGTAAAAATCAAAAACTATGACTCTATCACATAATTAACTGGAGCCTTCATGTGATTTCTGTCTGTGACTCCTGAGTTGGAACATGATTCCTTGATAGCCTCATGAACAGCTTCGGCCTGTGAAGCTAGCTCAATAGTAGACTATAGAACTTAGAAGCCTGAGACCCAAAGTTCAATTCCCAATACCAGATGTATCCAAACTGTGTGATGTTCTCAATTCTCCTTCTTTGTGTCTTTTACACACACACACACACACACACACACACACACTCAATAAATCAGTCTTAAAAATGCTTCAGGGACCAGGCAATGGCACACTTGGTAGAATGCACCTGTTACCATGTGTGTGAATACAGGTTCAAGCCCCTGGTCCCTCCCTCACAAGTGATGGAACATTACTTCAGGTGTCTCTCTTCCTCTCTCTCTCTCTCTCTCTGTCAGAATAAAGAAAATAAAATGGCCTCAGGTAGTAGTGGAATCATTGTGTAGGCACCAAGTGCCAGCAGTAACCTTGGTGGCAAAAGTAAAATAAATAAAGGCAAGAAATAAATATATACATATAAAATCAATGTTTTTTTCTTCTCTCCTATGAAGTGTCCCTGGGCCACTTGATGAGGTTACTAAGTTTCTTAGTCCCATAGATAACTGATGAAGATACATATTTCCTTGCTTCTTACATTGCCAGAGAATTTTCTTTATTCACTCAAGTAAAGTAATTATTCAGTTCCTCCTGTAATTAACCAAAACTTTGGGCAACTCCACTTTCTTTCTTCCTGGTCAAAAGTAAGGTAGACTCTACAATGATGGTAGCAAAATTTTTTTTAAAAATCACTGGACTAGGCCTTTGTTTATTATAAAACCCCCGCTCCCACCCAGCAACAGTCATATTGTTACACTATGTCCCTCCACTGTGCATGTCCACCTTACCACCTCATAAGTGTGTGTGTGTGTGTGTGTGTGTGTGTGTGTGTGTATGTGTGTGTAAAATTTCTAAGTGAAAACTGTTATGTCATCCTAACTCTTTTCAGCATATAATCAGACCCCCAACTTTCTCTTTTTAAAGTTTTCTCTGTATCCTATGCTGAAGAGACGTGCTTCCCAACTTAGAAGATGCCTCTTTGCCAATAAAGTTCTTTTCAGGGCTGGGGAGACAGCAATAGTGGTTATGCAAAAAGACTTCATGGGCAGGGGTAGATAGCATAATGGTTATAGAAACAAACTCCCATGCCTGAGGCTCCAAAATCCCAGGTTCAATCTCCTGCACCACCATAAACCAGAGCTGAGCAGTGCTCTGGTAAAAAATATATATATATATAAAAATATAAAAAGACTTTCATGCCTGAGGCACCAAAGTTCCCAGGTTCAATCCCCAGTACCGTCATAAGCCAAGCTGAAGAGTCCTCTGCTATCTATCTACCTCTCATTAAAATAAATGAAACATTTTTTTTCTTTATTAGGGGCTTAATGGTTTACAGTCAACAGTAAAATACAGTAATTTGTACATGTGTAACATTTTTCAGTTTATAAATGAAATTTTTAAAGTTTTCTTTTCAAGTAATAATTTATTCCTGCAGTATTTTAGAACACTCCTTAAATACTATTTTAAATTAAATATATAGCACTATGCTCCAGAAACATATGCACCTACCTTTGCCCAAAGTCCACTATGAATTAAAAAGAAAATTATTGTGCTACTGAACAACTGACCTCCTCCTTGTACTTAATCTCATTTTTTTTTTTTAGAACTGGGGAGGTTATGCAAAAGATGCAAAAGATTCTCATGCCAGAGGCTCTGAGGCTTCAGGTTCAATCCCCAGCACCACCAATAAGCCAGAGCTGAGCAGTGTTCTGGTCTTTGTCTCAGTGTCTTTCTTTCTGTATCACTCTCCAAATAAAATAAAATAAAATAAAATAAAATAAAATAAAATATAACAAGGGGGCCAGGTGGTGGCACACTGGGTTAAGCTCACATGACTCAAAGGACCTGCACAAGGATCCCAGTTCAAGCCCCCGGTTCCCCACCTGCAGGGGAGTCGATTCACAAGCGGTGAAGCAGGTCTGCAGGCATCTATGTTTCTCTCCCCCTCTCTGTCTTCCCCTCCTCTCTCCATTTCTCTCTGTCCTATCCAACAACAATAATAAAAACAACAAAAAAATGGGAAAAAATAATAGCCTCCAGGAGCAGTAGATTCATAGTGCAGGCTCCAAGCCCCAACAGCAATAACACTGGAAGTAAAATATTATTAACAATCATAATGTTTAATTAAAAAATCTGTTGATTTATTTTGGATAAACATAGAGAGAAATTGAGAGGGAGGTGGGAGGTAGAAAGTGAATAGAGAAATATACTTGTAGCATAACTTCACTGCTTGTGAAGCTTCCCCCTGAAGTAGGGAACTGAGGGCTTACACAATATGATATGGGAGCTTGACCAGGTATCGCCTGGTCTGTTACCTTCCTAGTGTCTTCTGAGCACCACTGATGGAATGAGTTCGCTTTGTATACTCACTGCAACAGTATTACATAGGATCATTAAGTTTTGGTCAGGCTTTAACCAATCCACTCAAAGAAACACGAGAGAAATTCTTTTAAAGCATAGGAAAGAGTAAAATGGGATTGTTCGTTTGACTTTCAGTTACATTAACAAACTCATTTTGCATTATACTTGGAATATGCAGGCTGTACAATGCAAAGTACCTGTTCAATACGCCCCCCCACTCTCAGAAAGCATACAATTTTTCTTAAATATTTACTTATTTCCTTTTTGTTGCCCTTTTTTTTATTGTTGTTTTGGTTATTATTGTTGTTGGATAGGACAGAGAGAAATGGAAAGAAGAGGATATAGAGAGAGGGAGAGAAAGACATCTGCAGACCTGCTTCACTGCCTGTGAAGCGACTCCCCTGTAGGTAGGGAGCCAGGGCTCCCTTGCGCTTTGTACCACAGGCGCTTAACCCACTTCCCTACACCCAACTCCTGAAAGCATAGAAATTAAGCAATTTAATTAGGAATAATTTATGTTAGGACATAGAACAATCTCCATCATTTCAATAATGTAGTGGATATGCTGATGAACAATAATATCCTCATTCGTATTTTAGAACTCATTCCCCCAGGTATTAAAAAATATGTTCTTGGGAGTCAGGCCATAACAAAAGGGAGTAAGTAAATATATATATGTATATATTCTTGGTTGTCAGTATTTTCTGTAAACTGCCCCTTGGCTTTTTCAAAGCTAAAGGAACTATGACCAAAACAGAAAGGCACCTTCCTAAATGGGATAAGATTTTTTTTTAATTTTTTATTTTATTTATTCCCTTTTGTTGCCCTTGTTGTTTTATTGTTGTAGTTATTATTATTGTTGTTGTCATTGGATAGGACAGAGAGAAATGAAGAGAGGAGGGGAAGACAGAAGAGGAGGAGAGAAAGATAGACACCTGCAGACCTGCTTCACCGCCTGTGAAGTGACTCCCCTGCAGGTGGGGAGCCGGGGCTCGAACCGGGATCCTTATGCCGGTCCTTGTGCTTTGCGCCACCTGCGCTTAACCCGCTGCGCTATAGCCCGACTCCCTGGGATAAGATTTTTTACATGTCACATTATCAGATAAAAGTCTAATAATCAAGATATATAAAGAACTCACTAAAACAAACAGATATAGACAGAATTTTTAATGAATGTTTTTTATTTTATTTTAATGATAGAGAGAGATACACAGAGAGAAAGAGACCAGAGCACTGCTTAACTCTGGCTTATGGTGGTACTGGGGACCCCTGACCTCGGAGCCTCTCGAAAGTCTTTTCGCATAATCATTATGCTGTCTCCCCAACCCATGAACAGAATTTTTACTAAAGAAGATATCCATCTCACCAAAAGATACATGAGAAGAAGCTCAAAGCCACTAACTTAGATAAATTCAAATAAAGACACTGAGATACCACTCACACCTGTGAGAATGCCACACAGAAACAAGTGCTGTGAGTAAAGAGGAACACATTTACACTGTTGATGGGAATGAAAACTGGTTCGGTCTCTGTGGGAAACAGTCTGGCAGTACCTCAGAACATAAGACATGGATCTTTCTTATGACCCAGCAATTCCTCTCTTAGGGATCTACCCCAAAGAAAGAAAAACACTTACTAAAAGAGATGTGTATGACTATAGAAACACAGTTCATAATAGTCCAAGCATGGAAGCAACCCAGATATCTAACAGCAGATGAGTACTTATGAAAGTTGTAGTATATAAACATAAGAAATGACTACTCTGTGCCAGGTGGTGGTGCATCTGGTTAAGTACACAAGGACCCAGGTTCAAGCCCCTGGTCCCCACCTGCAGGGAGGAAGCTTCACAAGTAAACAGGTTTGCAGGAAAAAAAAAAATGAAAGAAAGAAATTACTACTCAGCTGTAAGAAATGGTGAAGTTATCTCCTTTGCTGTGTCTTGAATGGAACTTGAAAGAATCATGTTAGGGAACTCCTAAGGCAACCACCAGGTGGGTCAGGAGTCGGCGCAGGGGAGAACAGAATACAGCACACTCGGTTGGAGGGTGAATCTGAGCTCAAGTTTTATTCAGCCAGTGAGAGTTTATATATCTTTCAGTCTTACATAAACAATATCTGAAACAGAAAGTAAAGCTCATTTCTTGATTAGATGGCCTTGCAGTTTTACAGAAATGTCATACTTTATGGGGTGATGCATTTCTGAGTAATAGGCTTTAGCAGATAGTATTTTATATAGAGTTTGAACATATTTCATAAGAGGAGGTGAGTATTATTAAGAATTTTTCCAAAACTTTACGTATTTGATGACCCATAACTTCATCCACCTCATTTCCTGTTTATCTGTATCTAATCTGGGAACAGGGGCTGTTTGTCCCCGATTACACGGCATCATTACCATGTACATAATGAAAACAATAATCAGAGTTTCCTATTTAGATCTGCTCAGGATGCCAAGACCACTCCCAGAATTCTTCTTCCTTGAAGAGAGTTTTCCGGGGTGCTGACCCTGTCAGACCCGTAGTTCTGGAGTTGAGTGGGGCGTGGCAGTTTACGTTTTACTTTCACGTTACTGTAACATTCTTTTAGTTTTATCTACACACTCTCAAGTATGATCATCTCTCTTAAAAACTTAACTCAATTTTACTTGATCAGAACTGCTTTTATACAGTTTCACAGTTAAACATTGGTACTAAATGAAAGCAAAAGATAAGTATCAGGATTTGTAGTTTTGCCTAGACTCATAGTTCCTGCTCTGTACTGTTCATGCAGCACTATTTGTTTTTAGTTCATTTGTTTTTCCCTTGACATTTGTATAATCAGCTGGCTATCAGTGACTTTACTGTTTGTCCTGCAAATTCCTTTGGCTAGGAATTTTGGAGCATGAGTCTTATGAGTGCACGCCTAGTAACAGCTGATGGATCATGACCATATTGTGGATGATTCCTCATCCAAATTCTATAAACAGTTGATATTAATTATGAGAAATGTCACTTATTTTGTAAGCAGGGCCATGGTCAGTCATGACCGTGGGAGCTATACTTTTTGGGTTTATAATGTTTGTGTGTGGGGGTGCCATCTTCTTGTCTTAGGGGATTTATCATGCATAGGGGCTGCTTCTGGAAAGTTACTAGGTTCCCAAGCTACTACAGCTAGCTAAATCATCAGAATCATCAAAACATTCCAACATAGATTCCCTTTGCGGCGTCCTAGCCCATTCCTGGGGATGCAGCTTCCTTGAAGTCTGTCATCCTTGTCAAGTTTCACGGGGGGGTCAAGGCATGGGGTGCCACAATAGGTGGTACTTAAGAATCAAGAAAAGAAAAGAGAAAAGTAGAATGAAGTTTGTATTGGGTGAGGTGTATTGCACAGCAAAGGACTCTTTACCAGGGGGAAAGCTGGAAAGGCAGAGCATTAATATCCAGTGAATGATGGTGAAGAGAGACTTGCTTCCCTGCTGGTGGGGGCTGGGAGTTTAAACCTGGTTGCTGGGAGTCGGGCAGTAGCACAGTGGGTTAAGTGCTCGTGGCACAAAGTGCAAGGACTGGTGTAAAGAACCCGGTTCGAGCCCCAGGCTCCCCACCTGCAGGGGAATTGCTTCACAAACAGTGAAGCCGGTCTGCAGGTGTGTCTCTTTCTCTCTCCCTCTCTGTCTTCCCCCTCCTCTCTCGATTTTCTCTCTGTCCTATCCAACAACGATGACAACAATAATAACTACAACAATAAAACAACAAGGGCAACAAAAAGGAATAAATAAGTATTTAAAAAAGAATTTACAAGAAAAAAAAAAAACCGGTTGCTTTGGTAGTCTGTGTTCTTTATCAGGTGTGGCACAGCCTGGCCCCCTTATTGTTCTAGTAATAGTTATTTCTCTTGCTAATTTTTGCACTTTCATTCAAATAGGCATCCACAATCCATTTATTTATTATCAGAAAGAGACAGAGAGAAATTGAGAGGGAGGGAGGGAGAAAGGGAAAGAGACAGAGAAACAAGGGCACCTCTACTTTACCACTTGTGAAACTTCTCCTCTGCAGGGGGTGGACCAGGAGGTTAAACCTGGATCCTTGCACACAGTAATGTGTGAACTTAACCAGGTGCACCACCACTTGGCCACCCAAATCTCTGTGTTATAATCCCTTTTCAGAAATAAACTACTGTTATATCAATAACAGCCAAGAAGCTCAACAGTCTGCACCAGTGTCATAAAACAGAATAACATCAACAACCCAAAGGGTGGAAGGCTCACATCAATAAAGAATCCTGGGCTCTAAAGTTGATAGAAAAGCACCAAAAAACGGAGTCCATCTGCATTGCCAACATTGCCCTAACTCTGTTTAAAATAAAGAGTATCGTTTGATCTCTCTCTTTTTTGAAAAGTTTTCAAATTTGTTTAACATCTACATTATTCTAATTCACAAGCAGCTGGTTTGCATTAAGAAGTCCTGCTATCATTTCAGAATGACTACCCCTGTCTAAAATGATGGTACAAATTTAAGCAGGGAAAAAGTGCATCTGCCTTTACATTTTAATATCACAGTCTCATTACGCAGCTGTAACGTTCTGTTACATCATCTAATGTTACATCATATAATGTAACATTATATGACAAGTAAGTTTTGGGGAAAGAAATCAATTTTTTTTTCCTCCAGGGTTATTGCTGGGCTCGGTGCCTGCACCATGAATCCACCGCTCCTGGAGGCCATTTTTCCCCCTTTTTTTTTTGTTGCCCTAGTTGTTGCAGCCTCATTGCGGTTATTATTGCCATTGTTGACGTTGCTTTGTTGTTGGATAGGACAGAGAGAAATGGAGAGAGGAGGGGAAGACAGAGAGAGAGGGGAGAGAAAGATAGACACCTGCAGGCCTGCTTCACCACCCGTGAAGCGACTCCCCTGCAGGTGGGGAGCCGAGGGCTCGAACCGGGATTCTTACTCAGGTCCTTGCGCTTTGTGCCACGTGTGCTTAACCCACTGTGCCACCACCCAACTCCCGAAAGAAATCATTTTTATGTCAGGTAGCAACTTCCCATGTGAAAAGCTGATACCTATCTCTACTTGCCTGAGCATCCCAAGTACCAATGCAGCTTAAGCCAACGTCTGCTTATAGACACTAGATAATGAGTTAATGGCCAACTTTTTAAAAAAATCTGATTCATCTGGTGCATTAAATTCCACTATATATACATATATATATATATAAAGCATATGATGTTTTATAACTTTCAATTTGCTCAAAAAAAGCTGTGCATTTCTTATGTATTGTCTGTTCCTGCCTTGTTTATATATATTCCCACCTACATAGATTCACAGAAGAGTTTCTGTTCATTTCCTTAACTAAGACAAACTACATGGTTCTATAAATGCCAGTGGAGACAAATATTGCTAAGTTCTCTTCTTTCTAAGGTAAAAAGCATACGGAAGGATGAGCCCAAACTATCTCTCCTTGTCATTCACTCCAAGCTCTCAAAGGCTGTATTTCTTTGCTCCAGCTGGTATAGTCCCTGAGAATTGCTAGGATATATGTATCTTTATTGTCCTTCCAATAGCATATATATCAATCTTCAGATGGTATTTTGATTCAGGTATATAAATGTGAATGCTAAATGTTGTTATCTCTTCTTGAGCCTAAAATGATATCAGCTATTCATATAATATGGAATCTATCTCATATCAGAGACTCAGACTTTAAAGTATTTACAATGAATTCAAATCCCTCATCTTCTACCACTTTTTAATGTTTCTTTCTTTTTTTTATTACCTTTTGTTGCCCTTGTTTTATTGTTGTAGTTATTATTGTTGTTGTTGTTGTTGGATAAGACAGAGAGAAATGGAGAGAGGAGGGGAAGACAGAGAGGGAGAGAGAAAGCCACCTACAGAACTGCTTCACTGCTTGTGAAGCAACTACCCTGCAAGTGGGGAGCCAGGTGCTGGAAGTGGGATCCTTATGCCAGTCCTTGCACTTTGTGCCATGTGCGCTTAATCCATTATGCTAATGCCAGACTTCCTCCTCTACCATTTTTTATCAGTGTTGTTTGCATATTGTTAGTATTAGCACTCTATTGCTCTTGATGATTTGTAACTCACAGACTCCAGGTAAATCAGTGGCAATTTCTTGAATGTGAAAAAACTCTTGAAATTTAAGGTCACACACTCTTTTCTTATTTTAAGACTGTACATCTTGTGGAATGTAGCAACTGTGTTGAGGGGAGAAATGACACTTCATTTTTCAAAAAGTCTGTTCTAACATATTTAATTTTATGAAACACATTTTTATAATTGACAGAAGATATGTGTTAATATCCCAGTTTCAGAATACAGGGTTCACTCAGTCTACCACCCTTTCTATGTATGCCCACAAGCTAAAAAATGCTTTTCAAATTTTAAAGGGTTGTAGACATACTTATATAATATCCTTTATTTTTGCTTCCTGACCTGCAAAGCCCGAATATCTATTACTTGCCAGTCCATCATTTAGAGGTAACTATCATGCTCTTGTTAGCATGTAGTTTTCTTTTTTTTTTTTTTTTGCCTCGCTGGGCTGAGTGCCTACACTATGAATCCTCTGCTCCTGGTGGCCATCTTTTTTCTGTTGTTCTTGCCGTTATTGTTGTAGGATAGGTAAGAGAGAAATGAAGAGAGGAGAGGAGGACAGGGAGGAGGAGAGAAAAATAGACACCTGCAGACCTGCTTCACCACTTGTGAAGCGACCCCCTTGCAGGTGGGGAGCCGGGGCCTCCAACTGGGATCCTTGTGCTTCGTGTCATGTGCACTTAACCTGATGCAGGTTAAGCACCCGACCCCAGCAGGTAGTTTTCTATGATGACTGTAATCCCTGGAATGAGTAACTACAACTTCGAAAAATATATAGACACATAAATATGTGAGGCTCTGCGCTCAAAAATATATTATTGTGACCCACTGGGGGAAAAAAATCAATAAAATTTTAAGCGTTACAAAAGATAAGATTGGCAGTGTGGATAAGTGTAGAAAGGGCAATTGAAAGAAATACTTAGGTTTGCTTTTCTACCTTTCTGTTTTCATTCACAGAGTTATATTTTAGCTGTAAGTCTGAGTTATGTTAATTTCATTAAGTCAATAAATTCTAGATTCAGATTAAAAAGGAATATATTTTTTATAACAGAAATAGAACATACACTTCACTTGTTAGTGGACAAGTAGGGTGTTTGGTGCAATCACCTGTCTACCTAATACAATATCAATATCGCTACTGGCGTTGGCACACCTAATTAATGAATACAGAGAAACTATATTCAAAATAAATCAATGATACAAATACAAACTGTATCTTAAAGAAGAGAAATATGGTGTATTTTTCTTTGGCTAAGTGCAAACAGTAACATAAGTACAAAACATAATTAAACTGATAACAAGCACAGCTTCTCAAATTAAACAATGTGTATGTTCAGTAGTATCAGTTAGAACTGAACATGAACTTGGGGCTACAGAACTTTGGCCACATTTTACAGCATGGAAGACAAGATGGTAGAGATCATGTGACAGATACTCAGTAAGGAGACAATATGGCGGACACCTATTTGACTTAGCACTGCTACTAACACCAGGACCCTTGACCCAACACACAGTGACAGGTACTTACTTTCACTATGTGGCCAGTCACAAAGCTCCATGTAAATACTAAATTGGCCAAACGTGGAAGATGAAGGTGGTGCTAACAGGCAATATAACGAGTGGGGTTGGTTTAAACTTCCTTCCTCCTTGGTCCCTTCTGGTTGCTGTTTTCTCAATGTGATGCCCACCGGTTATCATTTCCCCTTGTTCCTTAAAGGTAAGAAGGTATAAGGAGAAGTGGAGAGTAAAATAATCTCTTCCCCCATGTCTTCAAGGTGTTTGTGCTTAGAAATATGAGGTGAGTCTACGGCCATACCACCCTAAACATGCCAGATCTCATCTGATCTTGGAAGCTAAGTAGGGTTGGGTCTGGTTAGTACTTAGTACTTGGATGGGAGAAATATGAGGTGCAAGGGTTGGGAGTAAAATCCTTGTGTAGCTCACAGTATGTAATAGCTAAGAGCAACACATGAAGGAAATATTTAGTGACTCTTACCTGTACCTCTTACCTTTCACGTTCATTAAATTTATGTGTCGTTCCCTTTAATAAATCTTTTACTTTCCCATTGAAAGTAAAGACTAGGATTACCAAATTGTGTGCTCCTTTCTTTGGAGAATAATCTCAAAAAGGGAGAAGAATCTGCTATTATTATTATTATTATTATTTATGTTTTCTGATAATATAGTGGTGTTCAGTAGTGTAGTTTGGTTTCTTAACCTACTAACATCACTTGGTTCACTCAGTGAATTTAATTTAACCCAGTAACACGCCCACTTACCAAAATTTCAGCTTTGTTAAAATTTTATATTTATTCACCTTCTTGGAGTATTTTGATATGAATAATATACTTTACAGTGTTGTAAGAGCACTACACTTGGAAAATCCCCTAGCCCTTTGCATTCTGAATCTAGGCAGATAATTAAAGAAAACAGTAGATCAGCAAAGGAGAAGTAAAAGTAGTTACGCATCAAGGAAGTACAATTAATTATAAATCCTTAGGTTAGTAGGGCAATGGTAGTATTTTACATGAGAAGCTCTTCCTCCAAGAAATCCAGGGAGTGGGAGGAGGAACCAAGAAGGCTGAGGGTGGAGGTAATCTGACATTTAGATAAAAGAGACTAGTGAGTAAATGGTTAATCTACATAAAAGAATGACTTATTCTGCATAATCCAAGAAGTATACTTTCTATTTAAAATTTGCATACCAAACAGGTATTCTCTCTTTCTCTTCTTTTTTTTTTTTTTTCCCTCCTCTCTGGAGTTTCACCTTTCTAGAATGGTCTTTTTTTTTTTTTTTTTCAACAGAATGAGTGATTAAGAGAAGCAGAGAGAGAAAAAAAAGAGAAACCACAACACCTAAGTTTCCTTTGGTGAGGTGGGGACTAGACTCAAACCTGGGTTACACACTTGGCAGAGCAGTATACTATCCAAATGAACTATTTTTCTGATCAAAGAGATATTTTCCTAAGACAAACCATGGGCACCAAATGTCTATAACAGCTTCCATATGAGGCTTATTTTCCTAATATTCCACAGATTGAATTTAAGTGGGGGGGGGGGGAGGGAGGGGGAGAGAGAGAGAGAGATTTAGTGTTTCCTCCATGAGGATAATTTCTGGAAACATCCGTTCCACCCCAGTCCCATGGCTGCCAGTTCTTAGCAACATCGCCCCGCCAGATATTCGTCGGGATGCGGCATCATCTAAGTTCATTTCCCACGTCTACGCTCAACCGGACCTGCCAATATACGCGGAGATCTTTGCCCACCCTGTCCAACGCTTGACGTCTCATCACCCAATCTGGTCCCCTGCGCCTACACTGAACTTCTCTGTTCCAGTCTCTTGGAAACAGAGCTGGCAGTCAGCTGAGGTAAAGAACAAACACCTCATCGAAGATCCCTGCGAGCGTCAACCCGGCTTTGACCTAGCACGTTATGATCGGGCCCTCCTCAGTCGCTATCGAACAGGCCATGGCCCGTGCGCCGCTATGTTCCATCGCTGGGGAGCCAGAGACGACCCGAACTGCCCCTGCGGCTCCAGACAGACTATGACCCACATAGTCAACGACTGCCACCTCTCCAGATTCAAAGGAGGTCTCGAAACTTGACATCAGGCTCAACCTGACACTGTTGACTGGCTACGGAAGAAAGGCAAACGCTAGAAGAAGGAGAAGGAGAAGGAGAAGGAGAAGGAGAAGGAGAAGGAGAAGGAGAAGGAGAAGGAGAAGGAGAAGGAGAAGGAGAAGGAGAAGGAGAAGGAGAAGGAGAAGGAGAAGGAGAAGAAGAAGAAGAAGAAGAAGAAGAAGAAGAAGAAGAAGAAGAAGAAGAAGAAGAAGAAGAAGAAGAAGAAGAAGTGTTTTAATAGAGGGCCCAGCGGTAGGTAGAGCAGCGGGTTAAGCACACTTGGCACAGTGGCACAAAGCTCAAAGACCGACCTAAAGACCCAGGTTTGAGCCCCTGGCTCCCCACTTGCAGGGGAATCACTTCATAGACAGTGAAGCAGGTCTGCAGGTGTCTTTCTCTCCCCCTCTCTGTCTTCCCATCCTCTCTCAATTTCTCTCTGTCCTATCCAACAACAGTGACAACAATAATACTAACAATGCTAGACAACAGGGCAGCAAAAGGGAAAAAATGGCCTCCAAGAGCAGTGGATTCCTAGTGCAGGCACCAAGCCCCAGCAATAACCCTGGAGGCAAAAAATATATAAAAAATTAAAAATATATAATAAAATTTTAAAAAGAGTGTTTCAATAAAATTACAAAATTCACGAATATGTCCACGACTGCTTGTGGTTTGTTTAAGTCAGCACACATTCACCAAAGTTCTGTGACCCTCTGATATCATAACCACCTTAGTTTTCACAAAGTACCAAGAGACAATTAGGTTACCTTTATTTTTTTCAAGTTTATTTTCTTCAGTTATCTACATTCCATATATAAGTGAAACCATCTAGTAGTTGTTATTCATCTCATTTCATTTATCATGATCACCTCCGACTCCATTTATTTTGTCCCAAATGACACAATAATATCCTTTTTGATTACAGAATAGTGTTTCATTGAAGAAAATATATATATCACACAGCTTCTTTATGCAGTCATCTATTATTAGGCTCTTAAGTTCCCATACATTGGCTACCATAAATAGTGCAGCTATGAACATGTGGATACATACATCCTTCTAAATGTGTGCTTCTGTGTCCAATGGACGTAGGCCTAGGAGTCACATTGTCAGAGCATAATGCATTACCATTTCTTTTGTTTTTTTTTTGAAGGAAATGCACCAGTTGCATTCCCACCAATAGTTCACAAACTAAATTTTGGAGAAGTTTCTTTAAATTGCAGGGAGTTATTTTAATTAAAATAAAATTTATTCTATTTATAAAAATAACCGATGACCTAGGAGGTGGGACAGTGGATAAAGCACTGAATTTTCAAGCATTAAGTCCTGAGTTTAATCCCATAGATGACATGTTACACTGATATTCTGATTTTCTCCTCTCACTAAAATATAAATAAATCTTTAAGAAAATGATCTTTTCTATGTTCTAGTTATATAAATATAGCCTAAAATATTCTAATCAGGCAATATTTTAATACTTAAATAAGCAAATGTCTTCTGGGATGTAAGACATGTAAAGATCTGTTTTCTTAAATTATTTCATAACAAAGATTTTATTTATTGGTTGGTTGGCTGGTTTTGCAACCAAGGTTATTACTTGGGCTTAGTGCCTGTACAATGACTCCACTGCTCCTATATGTCATTTTCTCCTTTTCTTTTGGTCTAATTGAAACAGAAATTTAAAAAAGGGAGAGAAGTGAGATACCTAGGATATTGCTTCACTACTCATGAAGCTTTCCCACAGCAGGTGGGGATGAGGGGCTACAACCTGGGTTTTCATGCATGGTGATATATGCTATTGACCAGGTGAGCGCCCAGCTCCGGCAATGAATTTTTAATAGTATTACAAGAGGTTGAAGATTGCACTAGGTATTTCATATTAAGATCCAGAACAAGTAACATATTATATACTATGTAATCTAGACTGTTCAATATTTTTTAAAAAACATAAATCTTAAATGTAAATTCCTTAGCAATAGCAAATAAAATATATTATCTGAAAAATAAATCCTGTTCTCCAATTGTGGGTGTGAAGAGAGCTGAGATCTGGAGGAAAGAGGGAAGTTCCTGAGGGTCTTCTGGTATTTAGTTTCTATAATTTCTATTTCTAAATGAATAAACACAAACTTCTAAGAATTTGTCTTTGTACTTGGAGAAGAATAAAATAGTATATAATGCATTTCAAGATAGCTCTGGTAAGCCATCTTGCGAGCATTTCATTTTTGGTTTATCTTTCTTCCAAAGTTAGTTTTATTTTTTTTGTGTAGCACCAAAAGATATTTCGTCATAGTACTAAGAAAAGAGCAAGGAATTTTATCTTCAAGGCATGGTAAGTCTGCAAGTCACTAAAAATGTCTCTGATACCAAAAATACTATAGGGAGAGGGAGGAGTTTTCAATTATGAACAGCATGCTGTCCTAAATGTGGCAGATTTTTATTAGATAAGACACTGAGAAGGACAGTTGGTGAGGCTGCATGTTTCTGCTGAAGTGCACAATACACATCACAGGAAGGACAAAATGAGGACCTTTCTTTCTTCTGCTGATGCACACACCACTGCACACTCACATATAAGAACACGCACAGACAGATATTCAAAGGCCGCTTATAAATCAACAATTTGTTCTGCCTTATATCTTAATTCTTTTTCAGCCACCAGATTCCTGATGGTGCCAACCTGTCTTCCCTGAGCAGATGATCCCATCAATGTGTCCTGGAACCCCATCTCCCCAGATCCCTGCCCCACTAGGGAAAGAGAGATAGGCTGGGAGTACAGATTGACCTGTCAATGCCTATGTTCAATGGGGAAGCAATTACAGAAGCCAGACCTTCCACCTTTTGCACCCCATAATGATCCTCCGGTTCATACTCCCAGAGAGATAAAGAATAGCGAAGCTATCAAGGAAGGGGACTGGATAGGGAGTTCTGGTGGTGGGAATTGTGTGGAATTGTACCCCTCTTATCCTAAATAAATAAAAATTATAAAAATTAAAAAGGCCCACTTATATACACATACATATACTCAGAGTCACATTTACTTAGTCACTTAGAAACTCAGACATATGCATTCTCTTGTTTTTAAATATTTACATGATAAGACACAAATTGAGAAGTGAAGGGAATTAGAGATGGAGAGAGAGAGAGACACCTGCAACACAGCTTCACTGCTTGTGAAGCTTTCTCCCTGCAGATGTGGACTGGGGACTGGGGACTTGAACTTGGGTCCTTGCACATGGTAATTTGTGTACTCCATTGGGTGCACAACCACCAAATTCCTGCATTCTCTTAGCTACAAATGCATATACACATAGACTCAGACACACACACACATACACTCACACATACACTCACACTCACACTCACATAATATTTATTAGGCACCTAAATATTTAGAGAAATGACACTTGTAACTTGAAGTATGTTCCTGGCATTCATTATTAGACCCCTTTCATGAAATTGCCTCTATGCACAAGAAAAAAAAAAGCTCATCACTACAGTGAAAAACTAGTATCATGAAATGACAGAGAAATTTGCTCAATTCAAGATTGTGTCACTACAATGACAATAACAAAAGGCTCAAGTTTAAAAAAAAAGTAGGTATATGTAAATATGACTCTCAGTCTATTCTTGATAAAAGCTAAGTGCCTCACCTCAGACAGTTCTCATGTTTCCTCATTTGTGGAGCCAGGATTGGTATTCCCTGAAGCTCCTTTTAGCTAATTTATTCTGTGAGCCAGTACTTCTATTTGCATAGCAACTAAAGAGATGAACTCCTACTACTTAACACTAAATCGACATTAAAACATTTACTATACAGCTGAATCTCATCACTGAAGAATTTTCCATACAAAACATTTGATCTGTACCTGAACTAAGAAGGAAGACCATTGAGTTGATGGCATATCTTACACTCGATTTGACAAGAGAATGAGAAAATGTACCATCCTTGATCATTATCAATGGTAAACCACCTACATAATTTCCTAAGAGCTTCACTGAGTACACATTAGACACTGTGCACGTTGAACAGACTTCAAACAATGATAATATAAAATTGTTAAACTACATATAAGGCAAAAGTTCCCCATTTGAGTCCATTTAGAAGACAGTATAACTGCTAGAGTTCCTTCTTTCAATGTGTTTTTTGTTTTTATTGTTTGGTTTGTTTTACTTGTTTTGTGATACCAAGACCTTATCCACCATGCATGATTTCATCACTCTGGGTCACTTTTCCCATTCAGATAAAGAAATACAGGTGGGAGACTGGAAGGAATGGGGAGATACCACAGCACTGAAGATTTCTATTTCCATAATAACTCTTGTGTAGTGCTGGGTCTCAAACTTGGGTCTCATGCACCACAATGCAGGCACCCTACCTTCTCTGGTTCTCAGTATAAATGTAATAAATGTTCTTCCAAAATCTTTCAGGTTTGGGAAAATTAAAAATATGATATAAATAATAATAATAGGCTATATATAATCAAGGGGCAGGTGATGGCACACCCAATTAACCACACATCATACTAAGTGCAAGAACCTGCACAAGGATGCAGGTTTGAGCCCCAAGCTCCCCACCTTCAGGGGGGACATTTCCCAAGCAACCAAGCAGGTCTGCAGGTCTCTCTATCTCTCTCTCTCTCCCTCCTCTCTCAATTCATGTGTTCTATCCAATATAAAAGAAAGAGAGGAAAGAAAGAAAGAGAGAGAAGGCAGTCAGGCAGGAAAGAAGGAAGGAAGGAAGGAAGGAAGGAAGGAAGGAAGGAAGGAAGGAAGGAAGGAAGGAAGGAAAGAAGGAAGGAAGGAAGGAAGGAAGGAAGGAAGGAAGGAAGGAAGGAGGGAAGGAAGGAAGGAAGGAGGGAAGGAAGGAAGGAAGGAAGGAAGGAAGGAAGGAAGGAAGGAAAAAGTAAAGGAGAAAGGAAGGAAGGACCATCAGGAGCAGTGGATTCATAGCACTGGCACAGAGCCCCAGCGATAACAGTGGAGGCAAAAAGAAAAAGAAAAAGAAAAAGGAAGAAAGGGAAGGAAAAAGAAAAGATCAATGAACTGCCCACACTTGTTAGAGTATCAACTTGGATTCATAATATGACCAGATGGCTTTCTTTAACATTCCCAACAGGCCACAAAGGTTAAATTTACAATATCAATCTAGCAGAAGCTCAAGGATAAAGTAGCCTGCACAAACCACACAGACCGTTAAGTAGTAGACTTGAGATTAGAACTCAGTTCTAATTGGTTCTTGACAACAGCACAACCATAGCCTGGAGACATGAAAAAATTTACATAAATGAACTCACCCTCCTAGAATTGATGTGTAAGTTGTCTCTTCATAGGGCCCCTGGTTAATTATAGAAAATGTGGATGTTCTTTTCATTTCTCAGAGAATTGTTCCACATCCAAATTTCATATTAGAACCATGAGGATGTAGTCTAGAAAATGAGTATTACCCAAAACCAAATATCAAGAGATAGAATCCAGGCATTAGTAGTTATCATAACTACCCAAGAGATATTGAAGCACAGTCAGAACTGAGAATCACTGTGAAAACCAATAATTTTATTACTATTCATTTATTTATTTACTTGCCTCTAGTGTTATCGCTGGGGCTTGGTACCAGCAATATGAATCTACTGCTCTTGGTAGCCTTTTTTTTTTTTTTAATTTTATTGGTTAAGACAGAGAGAAATTGAGATGGGAGAAGGAGATAGAGAGGGAGAAAGAAAGAGAGACACCTGCAGACCTGCTTCACTGCTCATCAAGCATCCCCCCAGCAGGTAGCGAATGACCAGTGATTCTCTAAGTGTTGTCATCTGTCAACATCATCAGTGACACCAGTGAGACTGCAAATTCTCGGATCTTAACTCACACCTACTAAATGAAAACTCTGGTTCCTTAGGCCAAACAATTTTTACTTTAGCAATTTTATCAGGTGATTCTGCTATAAAGTTAAGTGTGAAAACCTCTGTTCTACATCAAAGTTTCTCAAGACACAATTTTAAGATGCAATATTATAAATGCTAAAATGAAGACAATGGTTCAAAATGTCTGAATGAGTCCTGACATTTTTGTATTTCCAGAAACTGACGTTGCCTGCAGTGGTGGGGACACTCTGAGTGCAATGTCCAGTTTAACTTTTTTTTTATTTTTAATTATTAGAGCACTGCTCTGGCTGTTGATGGTGCAAGGGATTGAACCTGGGACTTTAGAGGTCAGACCTGAGAGTCTCTTTGCATAACTATTATGCTATCTACCTCCATCCAATATTTAAATTTTAAGTTGCAATTTACAGATAGTAGAGATGGACATTTTGTTCCCTTCTAAGTTGTTATACCTGGAAAGCAAGATTGGCAATTTTTAGGAGCATTAATAGTTTAAAGTAAATACAGTCATTGATACATATGTAAAATTTAGTTTAAAGTAAGTACAGTCATTGACACATATGTAAAATTTAGTTTAAAGTAAGTACAGTCATTGACACATATGTAAAATTTAGTTTAAAGTAAGTACAGTCATTGACACATATGTAAAATTTAGTTTAAAGTAATTACAGTCATTGACACATATGTAACATTTCCCAGTGTGTGCAGGACAGTTTAACCTGCAGCCAAGGTCCTCCTTCACCACTTTCCCCAGAGTCCTTTATTTTGGTGCAATACACCAAACCCAGTCTTAAGTTCTACTTTGTGTTTTCCCTTTTCTGTTCTTATAAAGGCAATAGCAAATGACCTAAGAAAACTAAATCTTGTGGTCTGGGAGGTGGTGTAGTGGCTAAGCCGCTAGACTCTCAAGCTCAAGGTCCTGAGTTCAATCCCTGGCAGAATGATATCTGGCCTCTCTCTCTCTCTCTCTCTCTCCCCTACCTTTCTCATTAATAAATAGATAAAATATTTTTTTAAAAGATTTTTTAAAAAAGAAAAAAAATTAAATCTTTTAATTCATATTTTTTGGCAAAAATTACTTCAATTTCTCACCTTTATTCTAAAACCTTAGAAGCAAGATAAATGTCCCCTCTAAGAGCTAAGGCCTGTTGAAGCCAGAAGACTTGGGGAAATGGTGAAATCTTAGTGTCAAAGTAAGCACATCTGGAAGACGTGGTTATCAGAAGCAGGCCAGAGAAAAAGAGTGAGATTAAATGGGTTAGGTTGCCTATAGACAAAATACCCAAGAATTTCTAACAGATGGTGCTGAGATCCTTAGAGAACATGGAGACAGGTCTTAAGGAGCAGATGGCTGATGACAGAATACAGCCTTGAGAACCAAATGCAAAATGAACCCAGGAAAGGAACAAAGACTGCTGTAGCCTGTTCATCAGTGTTCCTCCAGAAAAGTGATCAAAGTACAAAAAGTAAAGTCCACCTATAGGAAATAATATTAAAATATACACTTCCTGACCTTTATAAAGTGTTTAGGATTTGGTGTGATAATGTGAAGATGTACAAAAAAAATGCTAAAAAAAAAAAGAGAAAGAGAAAGGATGTGAACAGAATTAAGAACATGAAAAAAACCCCAGCACCACCAGTTAATACATCCAAATTAGTAACAACAAAATACTTGATCACTCCTGAAAGCCATCAAAATGCTGAGTGTTGGAGATGCGATATTGGAAATAGACACAGTACCTGCTTCCATAGGACTCATTCAATATGGAAAATGTTCATAAAATATTCACTCAAGCAAATGTAAAACAATGACTGGCATTGAAGAGGGGGAGGAGAACAGTGGTACTCTGAGAATTAAGGGGGAGATGTCCCCTATGCTAAGATCACAACAATAGAGGCTAAGTGTGTGTGAGTGTGGGTGTGTGTGAGTGTGTGTCTGTCTGTGTGTGTGTGTGTGTGTGTGTGTGTGTGTGTGTGTGTGTGTGTGTGTGTGTGTGTGTGATTCAGGAAGGCATAAGGATGATAGTGAGACTGAGTAGCTCAGGGGAAGGCATGTCCAGAAATAGATGATACTGTGCTAACAAAATAGTTCATAAGGATAATGTGCTGCTTTGCTCTGTGTGTAACCCAGGTTTGAGTTGACTCCTACCACAGTGAAGGAAGCTTCATTGCGGTGATACTCTTTCTCTTTTTCTCTTCCTCTCTTTCCCTCTCTCTCTTTCTCTCCCTCTATCAAAAGAAAGGAAGAGAGAGAAGAAGGGAGGGAAGAAAGAAAGGAGAAAGGGAGGGAGGGAAATAAAATAGCTAGTTCGAAGATGAGAAGAAAAAGACCAGGTAGAATTGAAATACCCCATTAAATATTTTGGATCTCACTCTCAAGTTAATGAGAAACCACTTAGTTGTTTAAACAGCATCTGATGCAGGAAAATGTATTTTAAAAATAGATGTTTCCAAGTGAGGCATTATTACACAGTGTAGTGCAATCCAGATTTTAAGCCAAGTATAAGATTTTCAGAGACTTTACAGTTCTCCAAGTGAAGATAATAACAGCTTGAACTGGGTTGGTGTCAATGAAAACAGAGAGAAGTCGTTGGCTTGGGACATATTTATAAAGTAAAATCAGCAGGGTCCTGTAATGGATTAACTGGACAAGGCATCTGAAACAAGGTAGCCCTGAAAGATGTTTCAGGTTTCTGTCCTGACCTTTGAAACTACAACACTTACATTATTTTGTCTTATACTTTATTACTTTACTTATCTGTGTGGTGTAGAGGTAATAATAGCAGTAAGTTCAGTTTGGGATGAGTTGAATTTAAAATGACTTTATGATGTCCACATGAAGACAACAAGTAGACAGGAACCAGGCAGTAATGAGCCTGGATAAGTGCACATAAGTACTAAGCACAAGGACCTGAGCAAGGGTCCAGGTTGGAGCTCCCAGCTCCCCACCTGCAGGGGGGGCTCCTGCTACACAAACTGTGAGACAGGTCTGCAAGTGTTTTATCTATCTCTCTTCCTCTCTACCTCCCCTCCTCTCTCACTTTCTCTTTGTCCTATCCAATAAAATGGAAAAAAAAATGGCTGCCAGGAGCAGTGGATTCCTAGTGCTGGCACAGAGCCTCATTGACAATCCTGAAGGCAGAGAGAGAGAAAGAGAGAGAGTAGACTACTGAACATACTAGGGTGGAACTTAGAGAAGAGCACGGGGCTGAATATAAAAATAAAGGAATCATGTCAGATATATAGATGTTCATCAAAGGCGTAGGTTAATGTGAGTTACCCAGGAAAAATGGACACAAAGTAAGAAAAGAAAACTTAGAATTATATTTGAATAAGTCTGTGGGGGGAGGATAAATGTAAAGTGTCTTCCTCATTCTGACCAAACTTTAATTTAAAAACTTATCAACAAAACAGAAAATAACAAATAAACAGAGCCTGGTACTAACCTGATGAGACAGCCTATCTGTAGAGTGTGCTGCTTTGCCATGTGGCAACTTAGGGTCAAGTCTGACTTTCAGAATTCAGGGGGAAATAGTATGGTAGGACAAGTTAACAGAGATCTATGATTTAATTAAACCATACATGCACATAATTCAAATAATAGAAAGTACATAGTAAAGTCTGACTTTAACCTTACATTAAACTGTTCTCATTTCCCAGCCAGAGCATTTGTCCTGCCAATTGAAAAACTATTTTTTACCTCAGGTGGTGGTGCACCCAGTTAAGCACACATAGTACTAAACACAAGGACCCATGCAAGGATCCAGGTTCAAGCCCCTGACTCTCCACCTACAAGAGGAATGCTTCACAAGTGGTGAAGGAGGTCTGCAGAGGTCTCTCTTTCTCCTTCTCCCCTTCCTCTCTCAATTTCTCTCTGTCCTACCCAAAAAAAAAAAAAAAAAAAAGGAAAATATGGCCTCCAGGAGCAGGGGATTCATAGTGCCTGCACTGAGCCCCAGAGACAACCCTGGAGGCAAAACAACAACAAAACTATTTTTCTCCAAGCAGCTGAAATGAGATGTATGACACATGGGAAACAGCATACCAGTAAGCACAGACTTTGTGTTCCTGGAGCCCCAGGTTTGATCTCTAGTATATCAGAGCTGAACAGTGATCTGGACTGCCTCTTTGCCTCTCTCTCTCTCTCTCTCTCTCTGTCTCTCAAAAAAATGTTTAAAAATAAACATATAAGATAAAATAAAGTTTGTGTGGCATTTGGGTAGTCAAGCAAATTGTCCACTGTTAACAATAGTGCTGAGTGAGAATGTCAGTCACCTAGCTCAGACATACTGTTCAGACGTCCAATATATTTGTGGAGAGAGATTCAGCTCCAGACTATTTAGCAAGCCCATTTGGTTTCCAGAAAGGAGAGAAGACTCATTATGACACAGAACAAAAGGCTAGAAAGAATATCTTTCCTCTGCACAAAACATACATTTAATTAACTATCTTATGAAAAGTTCTCTTCCCAGTGACAGTCAGGAAATAATAATTCTGAGGGGAAAAGCGGAATGCATCTCTAATGAAGAAAGACAGGTGAAATTCATAAAGCATTTCTGGGAAAAATAATATATCTCTGTTCCACTGTCTATATTGTAAGTTCTTAATATTTAACTACATGTTTTTATTCATAGTAAAAAAATAAAAACAAATGAACTATAAATGCATAAGCATACTAAGAGATCATAATCTATAAATTCATTTTTTATATCTGAGTTTATTCAGGCATTCAGAGTGGTTCCACTTTAGAAACAATAGCTGTGAAGAGAGGCATCATGGTGTACTGTGAGGCAGATGAACACAGTGACAGATTAATGAAATAGTCCCTGTTGGTAATTCCATCAGGAGGAAGAAATCTTCTCTCATGGTTTTCAATGTGATTTTTAAATCTTGTGTTTGAGTGATTTTTTTTTCTTTCACTTCTACTATTTTAAATTGTTCTGAGAAATGCTTTTGTACTCTGGAGAGAACTAATGAAAACATAAGTGACAATACACGTACCACCTTTTCCAATCTCTTGGCAATTTTTATTTTAAGTTCTCTTTTTATGTTTCCCTTCAGAAATATGTTTTCTCCTGACATTGATAGTCTATTAGGAATTCAGTTGCTTTTTTTTTTTCCTGTAGCTCTAATTTTACAGATTTAAACATCGCAACAAACTTAAAAGAATTAGGTAGGGAGAGGTAAATCCCTAATGTGATTTCCATGCTTCAGCTAAGTGGTATTTATACTCTGTAGTCAAAAATGTTACAATGAAGTTGTCTCTGCTTGTGATCTCGGATTATGGAGAGTTCTGAAGGTCTGACAACTCCTGACATGATGATATACTCCCACGACATAGTTAAAGCAGACAGCAAGAGCAGAGTTCTCAGCAGAGCGTAAGGAAAAATTTATAGACATGGCAAAAGAACACTTTGCCTGTTCCCTTCTTTAAATAATTATGACTTTCCATGAATCTCTTTCTAAATCAACTACAGAATGACAAATATCGGCAAAGAAAGGCCACAAAAATATCACTTACAGTAAGCACTACTGAGGTTTTAGAAGCATAGTATTGAATTCTCTGTTGTATGTTCTGTGTGTGATTCATGATGTGGGATACTCCCTACCTCACCACACACCATGTATTTCTCCCATTATCATTCAAAAGAAACTTTTAAAATGCCTTTTCTGTTGAATTATTTTTTTCTCTCAATACAAGAAGTAAAGAATAAAATATTTCAAGGTGATTGTAACTGAACAAAAAAATATTTGCCTAATTGATAAGTATTATAATATGAGTATTATGTAATCAAGGACTTTCCAGAATTTGGAAAGAAAAAAAAAGTATAAGTATATTTGGAATGTCATTACATTTAATCAGGAAGACTTATACAGTAAATTTTTGAAACTGAATTATTTTAATACTCAATATGTTTGTAAAAGGGAGATAAATTGTTATTACTTTTTGCATTTATACATTATGCAATAGTGTACTTTTCTCAATAGCATGTTTAATTCTTTAGTAGCATTTACTACAAGTAATAGAATTGCTGGCCATTTCAAAATTTCTATATATTTCTCCCTGTTCATTCAGATGAATAAAATAGTAAAAGAGTTATGAACTATGCTAAATTGCCGTGCTCAATTACACAATTTCTATAAAACTGCACTATAAGATATTGATCTTTAATAATTTCATTATATTTTAAAGCAACATATTGTATTATATACAAATACTTCATGATTTTTTTTTTACTCAGAGCACTACTTAGCTCTGACTTATAGTTGTTCCAGGGACTGAATCTGGAACCTCAGAGCCTTGAAATCTCAGATATGAAAACCTTTTGTGTAGCCTCTATGCTACCCCCTCGACCCCTATGATTTTTATATTTACTTATGTAGATAACACATGAGTATTTATTTTTATTTGTTAAAAGTCTGATAAAATTCAAAACTAGAATCTGGGTAGTGGGCGCCAGGTAGAACATACATGTTATCATGCAAAAAGACCTGGGTTTAAGCTCTGGTCTTCACCTGCTAGGGGTAAGCTTCATGAGCTGTGCTGTTGGTATCTCTCTCACTCCATAACTATATCCTCCTCCCCTCTCGATTTTTCTGTCTACATAGAAATAAATAAATAAACAAACAAGAATGAAAATGGCCACTAGGAGTGATGGATTCATCATGTAGGCCCAGAATTCCAGAATTAATCCTGGTGGTAATTAAAAAAAAATAGAGCTAAAATTTTAGAAATAGTATGTGCTTCTAAATGTTATTCTCTTCACTCACCCTACCTTACTCTATAAAAGTAACTAATGATGCAATAGTTCAGATGAAGAGTTGTGGGTGGTATCCATTTTGTAGATAGCTAGTAGGCATATTTTAGTTATATTCCAAAGGGCCTGTGGCTATACTAGTTTTTTTTTTCTTTTTTTCTCCCTGCGCCTGAAATCTGCTATGCAGGTGAATCCAAGTTATTATCTGGGGAGATGATGTCATGGCTGGAAAAAGGAACAGAAAGCTGGATCAGGGAAAAGAGTAGCTCCCAAATATGGGAAAGGTGTATAAATATTGTTGACTGTAAACCCCATCAATTTGATGTGATCTGGGGCCCATATTCAGATTAGGAGCCTATGTGACCTCTGCATCCCTGTAGATCTGAGCTCACATTCTGTGGTCATGAGTAGGAAGATTCCAAGTTGCCCCAATATCAGGACCCATCTTCCTCAGCCTTTAGGTTCATGATTAGTCAAAAAAAAATTTTTTGGCTTTATATGTTAACTCTCTTTTCAGCCACCAGGTTCCAGATGCTAGCATGATGTCAATCAGACTTCCCTGGACATACAACCCCACCAATATGTCCTGGAGCTCCCATTCCCCAGAACCCCGCCCCACTAGGGAAAGAGATAGGCAGGCTGGGAATATGGATCGACCTGTCAACGCCCATGTTCAGTGGGGAAGCAATTACAGAAGCCAGACCTTCCACCTTCTGCATCCCACAATGACCTTGGGTTCATACTCCCAGAGGGTTAAAGAATAGGAAAGCTAACAGGGGAAGGGATAGGATACGGAAAGTTATCAGAGGAGGGGATGGATACAGAGTTCTGGTGGTGGGAATTGTGTGCAGTTGTACCCCTCTTATCCTAAGGTTTTGTCAGTGTTTCATTTTCATAAATTAAAAAGAAAAATGTAGCTACTATTGAGACTTCCAGAGGTGTGGCCATACCATAATGACTATCTCATACATGTCCCTTGATTAACTAGATAAAACAACAAAAGTCACCAAAAAACTCACCAAATCATAACTAAAATTTCTTCAGAAACTCACTTAAGTACAGGTTGGTTGATGCAGGTGCATGTGGTCATTGGATGGGATGGAAAAGGATTGAGGGAGACATTCTCAAGACTTGAGGAATCATGCTTAGTGGCAGCTGGGAGTTATGCAACAGAACACATCGTCAGTGGGAGGAAAGTGAGTCTGGGTTCCTAGCCTGTGAACTCAGGGGCAACAGGACACTATACTACCCTCAAAAGACTCACCAGAGATTAAGGGGAAAGCCTGTCCAAAAATTAAAGGTCTGTGATCTTTTCAGGTCTCTGCAACAAGCTAGGAAAATAAATCCCAGTCAATTCCTGGTGGTGTGGCAAGGGAGTAGCAGCTGCTGGATTTTCCTCCTCTGATTATTTAAAGCAAGAACAATGACAACAACAAAAGACCAGCAATGATCTGCTGATTGTTTCAGCTGGTCCATAAGTACAAAAACTGAGATACTGTGGTCCGGGAAGTGGTGCAATGGATAAAGCACTGAACTCTCAAGCAAGAGGTCCTGAGTTTGATCCCTGGCAGCACGTGTACCAGAGTAATGTCTGGTTCTTTCTCTCTCCTCCTATCTTTCTCATTAATAAATAAATAAAAACTTTACCAATACAAAGAAACTGCGAAACTTGAAGGAATTTGAAAACCTGGCTACATCTAACTGCCATCATGAATGCACATAGTAAATCATTATTATATTTTACAAAAGTAAACAATGAATGAGAAATCTTTCAGATGATCCATCATCATAGATACTTTAAGAAATACTGACCACAGCAATTTAGTAAGAGGTGCCACTAGCACCTAGTGCTACTAGCAGCTAAGTCAGAAAGCTGGGTATTACATTCATATTTCTTTGAGCAACAATATAAGGGCAGAAGGGTACAAGAAAATCAGATGAATATCTTAGAGCAAAGGTATTGTAGAAACTTTGCCTCTTCTTGTCTCTCTCCCATTAGGATAAAAACATGTTGAAGTTTTGCTATGTATACTACCTAAGCTTGAATTTAGCCCTCATTGTATTGAAGGAAACTTAAGTACTGTGGTCTCTTTCATTCTCTTTATCTAAAATAAATAAATTAAAGATTAAGACAACCTGAGGAGACAGCATAATAGTTACATAAAAGATTTTTAAGTCTAAGATTCTGGGTTTTGGGCTCAGTTCCCAGTGCCACCATAAACTAGAATTCATCACTGCTCTGGTCCCCCTCTATATATCTTTCTTTCTATATTTGTCTTGGATAACATAATAATAAGATATTTTTTAAAATATAAAATGTACTTATTTTCTTTATCCTTTTAAATACTTTATCTCTATGATTCTTCAATTGTTCCCTATCTTTTGTCTTTCCCTTTATAATAATATTTCAATTTTTTTTTAATTTATCATGCCTGAGAACCTGAGTTCATGCCCCTAGTACTCACCTGTGCGTGTGGGGTGGGGAATCTTGGAGAATGATGAGGCAGTTCTTCAGATATCTTTCTCCTCTTTCTTTCTCTTTTGTCTTCCTATCCCTATTTCTCACTCTATATCATAAAAAAAAAAAAAAAGCCTCTGGGAATAATGGAGTTATAAAAGTACCAAGATAGCCCCAGAGGCAAACCATCCCCCCCCCCAACCTCCACTTTGATTGAGTCCATGATCCTCACTGGATCATGTTAATCTGCTTTTGTGTGATTTTCCTCAGCTCCTCTGTTGAATATCTTAGCGAAATGATAGGATATATTTCTAAATCCATGGTTGCGATCTTGTCTTTCCTGTCTTCTTAAATACATTTAACAGTATTTAAGAGTATCTATAGTTTATATAAAATGCAAATACAACCAACAGGTTCTGAGGGCCTGAAACAACCTAGAGACGATAATGTGGCATAGCATCAACTTTGGGGGGGGGGGAGACGTGGGATGGGGATGGTTTGCCTCTGGGGCTATCTTGGTAGTTTTATGACTCCATTATTCCCAGTAGTCATTTTTCTTTTTTTTTATGAAAGAGGGTGGGAAATAAGGATGGGAAGACAAAAGAGATAGAATGATATCTGAAGCACTGCATCATCACTCTTCAAGGCTCACGTGTGTGAGTACTTGGGCGTGAACTCTTGTCCTCAGGCATGATAATGTAGGTAAGCCAGTAGGTAAGCCATCATATGGTTCCCAACTTCATTTTATTTTCTTCAGTGAAACATTCCTTTTTAGGCACATAAAAAGTGAGTGACTGGAATGATCCAGAGCTTGTGATTTAATGGTTTTTAGTGGTTGCTGAGCACCACCAGGGTGGATAAGATCTAGTAAGGAAAACAATTTGAAGAAGCAAGGAGAGCCAAGGACAAAATTCCAGACAATGTTAATATTTAAAGAGCTGGCAGGAAAGCTCTTTACTGATAATATGGAGGAAAAGTACTAACAGAACAGAAAAGCAAACACAAGAAATAGAACCAGAATATGAGATGTCATAAGTAACAGCAGTTATATACAAATTGCATGGGATAAAGCAAGAAAATAAATGACTGAAGGTGAAAAATAATGTTATAAGTGATTTCCCTTTTGTTCTTTTTTTTTTGACAGAGAAATTGAGAGAGAAGGGGAAGAGAGAAAGAGAGACAGAAACAGAGGGAGAAAGACAGACACTTGCAGCACTTCAACACTCATGAAGCTTCCCTCTTGCAGGGGGAGACTAGTTGCTTAAACCCTGGTCCTTGTGCACAATAATGTGTGGGCTCTACCAGGACTCACAAATTTCCCAGCCCTTATCAGTTATTTCATCAAGAATAGCTTCTAAAGAACCTTGGGAAGTTCATGTAGCAACAGTGAGTCAAACACAAACAATGTTTTTTTGCAGCACTGGGACTCATATGGTGGCCACATTATTCCCAAAGCCATAAAATACATGACCACAATTAGTGGGCAGAAAGAAGTCTCCCTGGAAAAATCCTCCCTTGTACATTGTATCCCAAAGGCCTTAACCTAAGAGTATTATCTGTCATCATCTACTCTACTGCATAAACTACCCCGGCCCCTGTGTGGAAATCAATCAAGACAAATCACTCCCTTACTTAGAGAGAGAGAGAGAGAGAGAGAGAGAGAGAGCTACAAAACTCTTACACCCTATATTATCACTCCTAAGTCTAAGCCAATATCTAGACTTCCATGTCTGATTTCACCCTTAGCATGTCTAAGCTGACACCTGTGCTTCCATGTCTGATTTTTCCTAATAACTTTCTTTTCTTTCCTCTGTTACCCATTCTTCCTGCTACAAATGGTGGAATGCCAAAATGTTCTAATCATGAAAGTTATTTTTTTTAATTATTCCTCATACTCAGTTCTCCCCCCCCAATTTGCATTTATATTTCTTATTTCAAAGGTAAACTCAAGAGTCTACATCGATATATATACCAATAAACCTTCCCACTAGCAAAGCAACCACAAAATCCTCACTGTAACACTTGAGGGATTAAAAAAAAAATAGCTACTCTCTTCCCTGATCCAGCTTTCTGTTCCTCTTTCCAGCCATAACATCATCTCCCTAAGACAGTAACTTGGATCTACCTGCATATCAGATTTCAGGATCAGGGGAAAAAAAGCTAGTTCCACAGGCCCTTTGGAATATAACTAAAATATGTCTACTAGCTATCTACAAAATGGAGGACCCCCCAATTCTTCATCTGCACTATTCCAGCCTTTAGGTTCATGATTAGTCAACAATTTGTTTGGCTTTGTATGTTAACTCTCTTTTCAGCCACCAGGTTCCAGATGCTACCATGGTGCCAACCAGACTTCCCTGGACAGACAACCCCACCAATGTGTCCTGGAGCTCCGATTCCCCAGAACCCCTCCCCACTAGGGAAAGAGAGTGGATGGCTGGGAGTATGGGTCAACCTGTCAATGCCCATGTTCAGTGGGGAAGCAATTACAGAAGCCAGACCTTCCATCTTCTGCATCTCATAATGACCTTGGGTCCATAATCCCAGAGGGTTAAAGAATAGGAAAGCTATCAGGGGAGGGGATGGGATACAGAGTTCTGGTAGTGGGAATTGTGTGGAGTTGTACCCCTCTTATCCTATGGTTTTGTCAATGTTTCCTTTTTATAAATAAAAAAAATAAATAAAGTTGTTAGGACTTCCTTATGAGTTCAAAGCCCTAGCAGAGTCTAGGAACTATAACATAAAGTATCATTTAGTAAAGAGGAAAAATCTGCTTTCTCAAGAATCACCAGGTACAAACATGTTCTTCTAAATGCCATGAAGCCAAGATGAGTCAAGAAACACTCGCACATGCTCTGTGGTATTCTGGTTTAGCATTGTGGGACACACAAAGCTACATACCAACCAACTTTTCTTTTTTAATTGCTTAATTATATTTATTTATTGGATAGAGACATCCAGAAATTGAGAGGAAGAGGAGAAAACCAGAGACACCTGCAACGTTGCTTCACCACTTGCAGAGCTTTCCCCTTGCAGGTGGGGACTGACAGGGGTGTTTAACCTGGATCCTTGCGCATTGTTCTGGCCAATAAAGTGTGAGAAGTGGCCATGTGGTTTGAAGGTCCAATTATCACAGGGAAGATAAGGTCCCTATGTAACAACAGGAAAAACACAAGATTCAAGCAGCCTAATTTCCTGGAATACAACATAGAGAACAGTCATTATTAAACCTCTTCTGCCTTGCCACCAGGCTTTTCATAAGTCACAAATTTCTGTTATTGAAGTCCTAAGGTTTAGAGTTTATTTGTTATTTAACACTATCATCTTCACTACTTTCATTAATATAAGAATACAATTATTTATCTAAAATGGATTATTTTACCCAATTTATTATTTTTATGAGTGAAAAATTAGGCCTAAGGAGTCTAGTATGACATGTCCAAAGTCATCAGATTTGATTGACAAGAGAAGGCCTAGAGGGGAGTTGGGCGGTGGCACAGCAGGTTAAGCGCAGGTGGCGCAAAGGATCCTGGTTTGAGCCCCCGGCTTCCCACCTGCAGGGGAGTCGCCTCACAGGCAGTGAAGCAGGTCTGTAGTTGTCTGTCTCTCTCCCCCTCTGTCTTCCCCTCCTCTCTCCATTTCTCTTTTTCCTATCCAACAATGACATCAATAACAACAATGATAACTACAACAACAATAAAAAGCAACAAGGGCAACAAAAGGAAAAATAAATAAATAAAAACTTAAAAAAAAGAGAGAAGGCCTAGAATGCAGGTCTCCTGATATTTTGTTTTTCACAACTCTGTCTTTTGCAACAACAGGTATAACCTAGGCTATTGAGACAATGATAGTAAATATATTGATAGCATACTTTTGGAAATATTTTTAAAATATAGAGACAGTTATAGACATGTTCTCAATAAATACGTGTTATTAAATAAATGTGTGCATACATCCAGAAGTATATAAGGGGATATCTACTCACATAGATCTGAGAAGACTAGCTCCTTCATGGCCTTGAAGTGTCCTTTGAAGGACACGTTAAAACTTGCTATCATTCGGTAGTCGGGCTGTAGCGCAGCGGGTTAAGCATAGGTGGCGCAAAGCACAAGGACCGGCATAAGGATCCCGGTTCGAACCCCAGCTCCCCACCTACAGTTGAGTCGCTTCACAGGCGGTGAAGCAGGTCTGCAGGTGTCTATCTTTCTCTCCTCCTCTCTGTCTTCCCCTCCTCTCTCCATTTCTCTCTGTCCTATCCAACAACGACAACAACAATAATAACTACAACAATAAAACAACAAGGGCAACAAAAGGGAATAAATAAATAAAATAAATACTAAAAAAAAAAATCTTGCTATCACTCATCTTGATAAAAACTTGTGGAATTCTTCCATAGGTATAGCCATACACTGACTTAAATATTTAGTTTTACCTTTTTCTTAGCTAATAGCAAAAGAAACTGCTACTAGTTAAGAAACACACAGATGAAAATTGTATGCCTTCCTGTCCCTGTCCCATCAGATCTTACCGTGTTTTTATTTCCTTTTGAACTCTTCATTCTGTCCTTTAAATTGAAGACATTATTAAAAGTTGAAGTGATATGGCTGAGAAGGAACAAAAGAACATTTTCTTTTACTGAAGTGATAGGATCAAGAAAGTTGTTCAGAATTGGACAGATGGGACATCAGGAGGTGGAATAATGAGATTATCTGGTAATCATGAGTAGGTAACTGTAATGATTAAGATCAATAAAAGAAGCTGCTTCTCAAGTATTCGTGAGTTCATATAATCTATGGGAGAATAATTTTGGAAGATGAGTAACTTGGTCGTCTTTCAGGATTCTGTATTTCTAAAATCTGTTAGCTTTTAGAAACAAATCAAAGAGCTGTATAGAGAATCGCTATCCATTACGTAAGACTAGGATTGTGACTTGAGTTCCTCTGGGGAAAGGTGTGATGAAAACAATATCATTCTTACTTATGTTTTTCCCTTGTGACAGAGTCAGTCATTATGAAAAATAATCTCCCACTTTCATGCCCGCATGATGTCTCTGAGCAAGCCTTTCCTTCTTTTGTGCTATTTTAATCTCTTAGTAAGATACTAATGCCCTACATTTAGGCGACCTTCTGTTTTGAACCTTGACTCCAGTTTCTAAATGAGGCCTTAAGGTCTCTGCTAGCAATCTATTTGATTTGTAATGGTGAAAGAGCAGTGAAATTCCTTCTGAATATTCTGTTTCAGGGATAGTACTGCAGATGACCTCTTGTTTATGAGTATTTTTCATTTGAAAAGTGAACGTGTATGTGTACATACATATAACTATCTTCTGTGGTAGGAGTTGAGTTAAAAAGAGGAAAAAAATCTGATACCACTCTCTGTGACCTAAACCACTATACCCATAATTTCTCTCTGTTGATGAGTTTAACCTTGTTTTCACTGGTCAACCAATGGAGGTTTTATTTAAAAAGAAGTGTGCCTAGCTGAAAACAAGTGGGGATACTGAGTATTATATAATGAATCAGACAATACCTATTTACTTCTATTTTAAGAACTGCCCATTTGTTCACCAAGAAAATCATTTCAGCATCAAGGTATCTCAAAGGACTTGAAAATAAGGTAGGACTGGTTTGCCAACTCTACTCTGACAAAAGTTAGCAGTAATCACATCCTACCAACTCTATCTCTCCATAATAACTGGGGCATTTGTTGATTGTATACTATTTCATTTTGTTTTCTTAGGGTTCTGTTGTATATGTTTCATAATACTTCTTGGTTTATTTTTTTATTTTATTAGGTAAAAGATGATTGCATATATTTATTCCATCACTGACACCAAAGAGAAAGAATTTTCACTTGCTGTTTATTTTAAAAAGGAATTTCTATGGAAGCAGTGGCTTAACAGCAGAGGAAAGGATCCTACAAATGGAAATAAATTACATATATAGATGATGATAAAACCAAAAGCAGGGGCCAAGCAGTACTGCACCTGGTTGAGCATACACATTACAGTGCATAGGAAATCGGATTCAAGCCACTGTCCTCACTTGAAGGGACAGTGATGAAGTAGTGTTGCAGATCTCTGTCTCTCCCTTCTCTCTCTCTCTCTCCATATATATATATATATATATATATATATATATATATATATATATATGGCTTTCTCCATCTCTTCATTTCTCTTTATCTCCCTCTCTCTCTCTCTTTCTCTCCCACTTTCCTCTCAATTTATCTCTGTATCTATCCAAAATAAGTAAGTAAATAATTTTTAAAAGCCATAAACATAGCTTATTCTTTGTTGATTACATTTTTTTTTTCTATTTTAGCTGTTTACCTTCCAAGGGAGGAATTTTCTCAAGAAAATTTATAGGAGGAGAACTTTTACAATGTAACAACACCCATCCTTGATATGGGAAATAAGTAGTAGAAACCAGATCTTGGGTATTCAGAACCCAAAATTAGAGTAACTGATAAATCTTGTCCTCTGCCAATAAAGGGAAAAGTATCCCTCTCTGACTAACTCCAATTGGCTCACCAGATTTTCAGTAGGTGGGAACACAATAAGCAGAGAAAGCAAGGGGGTCATTCCGATTATAGGATTTGCCAAAATTCTGAGTGGAGATAAAAATTCAAAGGTGATGGAAGTGAAAATCTAGAAGCCCCAATACTCTAACAGCATCATTGAATGGAACTCCCAATAGAGTTTGATTGTTAGTTAAGTAATGATGATAAACCTCAAGGATGGTAAACCTCAGGGACCCCTTTCCCCCAAGGTGCCATGTATAATATTTCCAGGGGAACAAGATCTTGCTGCTCACTGTCTTCTCATCTGGAGCTGAGTATCATCCTGCCAGGCACTCATTCACTGGAATAGTGAACATAGTATTTGCAGTGTGGTCTAAAGACCCTCAAATGAAAGCAACTTTGTAAGACAAGTCTGTGGTGATATATGTGACTTCCTCATACTTCCTGTAATTTGCAGTGCTTCTTAAAATGTAACTCTCAGGGGGTTGGGCGGTGGCGCAGTGGGTTAAGCGCATGTGGCGCAAAGCGCAGGGACCGGCGTAAGGATCCCGGTTCGAGCCCCCGGCTCCCCACCTGCAGGGGAGTCGCTTCACAGGCGGTGAAGCAGGTCTGCAGGTGTCTATCTTTCTCTCCCCTTCTCTGTCTTCCCCTCCTCTCTCCATTTCTCTCTGTCCTATCAAACAACGAATTGCGTCAACAAGGGCAATAATAATAACCACAACGAAGCTACAACAAGGGCAACAAAAGGGGAGAAAAATGGCCTCCAGGAGCGGTGGATTCATGGTGCAGGCACCGAGCCGAGCCCAGCAATAACCCTGGAGGAGGAAAAAAAAAGTAACTCTCTGGGTTGACCTTGCTTAAGTTGTATTATATTTTTGATAAGCTCCTCTATTAATAATTCACTCATTTCTCATTTACATTATGTTATGTTTATTTTCATAAGGAAGTAAGAGTATTGATTTTAATTCCTATATCATGAAGCAAATTATTTCTGACCTCTGTATGTACAGAAGATATGCACTTAAGCTGTAAATCTTGCTAGTCATAAAATACCATGCTGAACCAAGAATATTAAAGCAAATAATGTTCTATCTTGAGGACAGGAGAATATGCTTCTATAGGGATAAAATAAAGTCACTGAAATTAAAGAAAATTGTGAACTGGATCATGTAGGATCTGAGTAAAGTTTCAAGGAGAATATATGGGTTTAATATAAAAATCTAAACTATTGTTGCATCATTTTAATGATATAAGAGAAAATATATTGTATGGCCCTAAAGATATGTTGTAAAGATCCAAATGTCCTGTGTTAGAAAAAAAAAATGTTTCTGGTAGGGGTAGAGTTCATCAAGGTTATGCAAAGAGACCCTTATGCCTTAGGTTCCAAAAGTCCCCTGCACCACCAAAAGCCAGATCTGATTAGTGCTCTGGTTAAAAAAAAGGAAAAAGAAAAAGAAAGAAGAAAAAAAAGAAAGGGAACGAGAGAGGAATAAAGAAGGAAAGAATGAAGGAAGGGAAATATTTCCCATTCTAAATCTAGAAACCAACAATAATATTTACATTTCAGTAAGTAGATGGTAAGAATGGAATTTTGCTCTTGGATTTTTAAAAAAGCTATAAAATTACTATAAAGCTACAATTGGAAAAGTAGTCTATTTTAAGACAATTTTCCACTAAAAAAAGAAACCACTAACAATCACCTAAACCCTCTTGAAAGGTGTGAGTGCAGGTGGTTTCTCCCTGACCCAATTAAAAAAAAAAATGTTCTCACGGCCAGGCGGTGGTGCACCTAGTTAAGGACACATAGTACAAAGCTCAAGGACCCTCTCATGGATCCAGGTTCAAAACCCTCTCTCCCCACCTGCAGCAGGGGTGCTTCACAAACAGGTGAAGCAGTTCTGCAGGTCTATAAGTCTATCTATCTATCTATCTATCTATCTATCTATCTATCTCCTATCCAATAAAATGGGGGGAAAATGTCTGCCAGGAGCAGTGGATTCTTGGTGTTGGCACTGAGCCCCAGCAATAACCCTGGAGGCAAAAAAAAAAGTTCTCAGCAGTAAAAAAAGGATAAATAAATATCAGAATAATGGAATTTGTTTAATAAGCAGAACCCAAAGATAGGAACAGAGTAAATGAAATTAGGGGTCTTCGTGTAGGAAGCAATTAGCAAGACTAATTTAAGTATCTTCCAATTGTACCATGACTTAAATAATTTGTACTGTTTTATATCTTACCACCTTTCAGCTACCAGGTTGCAGATGCTACTAAGATTCCATCTTGACTTCTCTGGACAATCAACCTCACTAGTGTGTCCCAAAGTCTCACCTCTCCAGAGCCCTACCCTGCTAGCGAAAGATAGAAACAGTGGAGAAGCAATTACGAAGTCAGACCTTCCACCTTCTGCACCACCTTCCACCATAAAGAATTTGGGTCCATACTCCCAGAGGGATAACAAATAGGGAAGTTTCCATTGGAGGGGTTGGGACATGGAACTCTAATGGTGGAAACTATATCAAATAGTACCCCTGTTGTCATACAATTTTGTTAATCATTACTAAGCACTAATAAAATAAAAAGAATAATGGGATTTGTGAGTTGTTGGTATGGTTACCTAATGTACAGTTTTCCATATTCATCTTACTAGACATTAAGGTGATATTTATGATAGCTAGTTACCTTTATCATTATTTAAACCAGAGTTGTTTAGGATATTAATTCTAGAAAAAAATGAGATGAGGCATGGGTAAGTGTATTTCTAAATGCTGTTATATTTACTCTTGTAAAAATGTGCTACATACATGCATAAGAAAGATGAGCACATAGTTAAAATAAAGCCTACCATGAATTCACATAACAAATTCCATTTTCTCAATATGAAATCATTTGACAAAATTACTTATCTCATATTATCAATATTAATTTTTTATACCTAGAGGTGAAACACACAGAGAATTATATCATAATCAATTACATAAGATCAGGAAAATACATTGTGTGAACTGGGAAGAATAAATTTTTACAAAATGAGTGTGCTCCACCTCTATTTAGATTTATTGATATGTAATAGATATCAAGCAACTCAGAATGGTTGTGCAGTGATAATAATTACACTTTGGGGCCACACTTTATCAAGTTGATTCTAGACATTAGGGATTTAGTGCCCAACTGACAATGCTATAACGGGCTCTTCTCTTTTAGCCAATAATCAAAGCTTTAGCACTTCTAGAAATTATGTGAAAGATATCTTGCAAAATGCGCATCCTATTTATAGTTAGAATTTCAGTAACACTCTAAAGACGGAAGGAAAGCAAAAACAATATGTAGTAGCTATACTTTCTTCAAAGCCATCAAGTTTTCTGGATAAACAACACTCATCTAACAGAGTAAAATTCTACTTCTGTTATCTCTCTCATGCCATTCTGTGTGTGTACTTATGGGTTCATCTTCTCATGTAGGGTCAGAGTTGATGTCCAGCATTATGTATTGAATTTACAGCATGCCTCTTGATAATTAAATTTACTTCTTTTTTGCCACTGCTGGGATTTCACTACTTCGGGTAATTTTTTTTTTCAGACAGAAGAAAACAGAAGAGAGAGAGAGAGATCTGAGTTATTACAGCACCGAAGATGACCCCAGTGTCCTGGGAGTGGAGCTTGAACCTGGATCACATGCTTGACAAAAGAGACCCTCCCAAAGTGAGCTATCTTGATGGCCCAAACTTGTTATTCTTAACACTTAAGTAGACAACACTTAAGCTGTAATGATAACTTATGTAATTTTTTAAAAGGCTATTGTTCCCATTCATTCTGCCAATTCGATCATGATAAATGAACAGAAATAAACCATTCTTCCAGTTTTCAGCATGACCGAGCCCCTAGTGATCTGAATGCTGAGATGGGGTGTCCTGTCAGGAGATGAAATGCGTAATTCACTAAGACTTAACAGCACTTTGCAGCCTGGAGCCAGGAGGTCCCTCACCTGACTCATCTACATGTCAACATTGTTTGGCATTTGACTAATGTATACTTTTGTTTTGACATGGAATCACTGAATCTTAAACATGGTAGACTAAATATTTGAACTCTGTATAAAATCTTTATTAAGATCTGAAATACCTAGTTCACCTTTTTTTTAAGTATTTTAGTAAACATAAAATAGATTCACATATTACTAGTTTCAAAAGATCCCAACTATTCTTTGAAAGGGTAAACTATTCTGAAAATAGTGGTGTTTTGTTTTTAATGTAATGGAGATTTTGTTTGCTTGCTTGCTTTTGATTTTATTTATTTATTTCCTTTTGATGCCCTTGTTTTATTGTTGTAGTTATTATTGTTGTTGTTGTTGAATAGGACAGAGAGAAATGAAGAGAGGAGGGGAAGACAGAGAGAAGGGGAGAGACAGATAGACACCTGCAGACCTGCTTCACCACCTGTGAAGTGACTCCCCTGCAGGTGGGAAGCCGGGGGCTCGAACTGGGATCCTTACATCTGTCCTTGTGCTTTGCACCACCTGCACTTAACCCAGCTGCACTACAGCCCGACTCCCTAAAATGGAGATTTTCATAGCATAAACATATCTGCTCAGCATGGGAGGATATGAACGCTTGGTGTGTACCAGATATCATGAGAATTTCCTTCATCAGGATTTGGGTCCATCTATAATAGAGGACAAATCTGCACGATCAGGGCAGAGAGTGCTTTTTAAAAAAAAGTTATTTAAAACTGAATAAAGAAATGAAAAGTTAAAGGGCAAAGCAATGAGTTCTTTAAAAGGCATGTTTAAACTATATTTTTGTGACAGCACAGTCTTACAAATCAAGATTTGAAAAATCTTTTATTTATTCACTTTTGGAGAGAGACAGAGGAAAATTGATAGATAAGGGGAAATAGAGGAGACAGAAACAAAGACACCTGAAGCACTGCTCCACCACTCGTGAAACTTCCTCCTTACAGGTGTGGCCCAGAGTCTTGAACCTATGTCCTTATGCCCTATAATGAGTACACTCAACCAAGTGCACCATCACCCTGTCAGGCCCCAGAGGTCTCAAATTCAATCCCTAACATTGCCATGTACCAGAGCTGAGTCTTAGGATTTCTCTCAATTTTTTCAGTCTCTGACTCCCATAAAAATAAATGAACACATCTTGGGGAAAAGAAATTTAAAAAGGGGTAGATAGCATAATGATTATGCCTAAGGCTCCCAAGTCCCAGGTTCAATCCCCCATAGTA
>NW_026647414.1:0-68786 GCF_950295315.1 Erinaceus europaeus | reverse complement strand
TAGCAAGAGGCGCCACCAGAGATCACCAGGGGGATGTGTTGTGCACAAAAATCCGTTTATTGAACAGCAAAGCAGGGTTTATAAGGGGTTGAAGGAGGAAGTGACATGTGTAGACCATATATGGTAGGGAGGCAAAGGGTCTGGGGAAGGGTTAAGACTTTTCCAGTAGTTGTTGAGCAAGAGGTTTTATCAGTTAAAGGAATGAGAAAGCAAGGTTATCAGTAACCAGCAGCCAGAACAGAATCCTGAGGGGAGAGAGACAATAGATCAGATATGATCAAAGGAATGGAATGGGTGGGGAAGTATGTTGTTGCGGTGGTCTGGTGTCGGGCTGTACCGCGGAGAAGAGAGCGGACGTCCAGAGCAAAGGGGTACACAAATCTTTATTATAGGATGGGGGGGAGGTTTGGTTCAGACCACGTGGAGCCAGCCAGCAATGGCCGACCACGGGGGAGAGCAGGGAGCGAGACCTCAGAGAGGGAGAGCCGAGAGCCCAGAGAGAGAGAGGGGAGGGGTGAGGGGGCTTTTTATTGGGCGACAACCAGGGGTGACGTGTAGGGCCAGGATTGGTTGAAAGGGGGCACTCTAGGATTTAGCGGGGCATAGAAAAACCTGCGGGCGGAGACTGCATCAGAATAACTCCTCAGCAACAGAAGTAGGGAGGGGACTTTCGGGCAAAACAATGATTATGAAGATAATAAGAAGTGGGCTATTGTGAGGCAGGGAGGCTGATAGGTGGGGCAGACCCTGGAGGCTGTGTCCTTCCTTGCTCAACCTCTTAGTAGAGAGAGACTGATAGGATTGGCTGTGGCCCTCCGGACCTCATTTCTCAATGGGGGGTCCTGCCAAGCTCTACCGTATCCTCAGAATTCCCTACAGGGGAGAGATGTTGAAATTATCAAACCAAATGCAGAGCAGAGACCAGATTGGGCAGAAGAGCAGAGATGTCTTCCAAGCAGAAGGGAGAGTAGGCCAAAAATAGAGGGAGATATATAGGAAAAAGAGCAGAAATTGAGCAATGTGACTTAGCTTCAGACTCACCACTCAAGAGTTTGTGCTTCAAATTTAGGTGAATAAACAAACAGGGACATTACTAGCAAAATAGATAATAAATATGAAAAAAGAACTGGCTTCTATCGAAAAAGGAAATGAACATAGAGACATATTACACTTCAGACAATCATAGGTTATCCAGATGAAAAGGCCTTGTGTGTATGTGGGAGGAGACACAGAAGAAGAAAATAACCCTGGGAGGCATTGGTGGAGGGTTCACAGTTGGAACCATAAGAAAACTTGGCATTGGGAGTCAGGCAGTAGCACAGAGGGTTAAGCGCAGGTGGAGCAAAGTGCAAGGACCAGCGTAAGGATCTCAGTTCAAGCCCCCGGCTCCCCACCTACAGGAGAATCACTTCACAGGCAGTGAAGCAGGTCTGCAGGTGTCTATCTTCTCCCCCTCTGTCTTCCTCTCTCTACATTTCTCTCTGTCCTATCTAACAACAATGACATCAATAGCAACAACAATAATAACTGCAACAATCAAAAGACAACAAGGGAAACAAAAATGAAAATAAATAAATAAAATAAAATAAAGAAAACTTGGTGTCTAGGAAATATGGTGGGTGGGAGTAAATGGCATAATGGTTATTCAAGGAGATTCTCATGGCTGAGGGTCCAAAGTAGTAGGTTCAGTCCCCTGTACCACCGTAAGTCAGAGCTGATCAGTGCTCTGGTAAAAAAGAAGAAAGAAAGAAAGAAAGAAAGAAAGAAAGAAAGAAAGAAAGAAAGAAAGGAAGGAAGGAAGGAAGGAAGGAAGGAAGGAAGGAAGAAAGAAAGAAAGAAAGAAAGAAAGAAAGAAAGAAAGAAAGAAAGAAAGAGAGAGAGAAAGAAAGGAGGAAAGAAAGAGGAAAGTGGTGGTGGTGGAAGATGAAAGAAAACCAGTTAGTATTTGGGGAAAGGAGTGGGAATGTGGCAGCCCATTTGAAAAAATTATCATTAATACACATAAAAAGTCTTCTTAAAGTTATAACCCCAAGGTTTTTCCTGCTGTAGTTCTGTTTTCCATGGTCTTAACACTAAAATGTGTACTGTAGTGCTTCCCAGACTTCTCTTTGGCTTATCCATATAATTTCCAAGCTTTCTTTGGAATATATTTCATGTCAAGTAGCTAAATCTTTTCAGTTCATTCTTCAAAAACACTAACATAAACACTAGTAGGAATGTAGATCCCTCAGTTTAGAAATGTACAAGCTCATAACTATGGTTACAGAGAGGGAGTTATATAAAATACAAGTATATCACATCCATAAAACCAAAGTTTTTAAGTTACTAAAATGTAAATGTATTAAACCATACATTCAAATATCCAAATATCAGCTAGAGGAGGGGATTTATAAGTTTCATGTGAATTAAACATTAATCATGAGAATTAAACATTTAAATATTTCAAGTGATTTATTTGATATTCAGTTGGTGTACCTCCCTATAGATATGTAAAGTAAAAAATAATAATTCCAATGAGGAACCTATAAGAGCTTTCATGAATCCAGTGAGTGCAAAATAATAAATACCTAATGAAGATATTTGGATCATTAGAGTAGAACTCGCCTCCCCACACCTGAGAAAAACGACTAACAAATCAGCATTTTGAACAGCAATAATAGGGATAATAAGATACCATTTCACTCTACTCAAAAAGTCTCTAATTTTTTTCTAGTCACGACATAGCATCAATGGGAATAAGAGAAAAATTGCTTTTGTCACCTTCCTTTTTTTTTTTTCTTTTTTGGACAGTACAGAGAGAAACTGAGAGAGGATGGAAAGATAGATAGGGAGAGAGAAAGACAGACACCTGCAGACCTGCTTCACCGCCTGTGTAGCGACTCCCCTGCAGGTGGGGAGCCAGGATCCTCACCGCAGTCCTTGTGTTTTGTACTGTGTGCACTTAACCCAGTGCGCTACTGCCAGCCCCCATTATTTATTCCATGAAAATGTTTCTGTATTGTTTTGTTTTCTAATGTATTCTCATGTCTTAGTAGCATTACACAGGGTAAAGGGCCAATTTAAGTGAAATGAATGAAGGATGGGAGGGAGGGAGGGAAGGAAGGAGGAAGGAGAGAAACTTTCTCATTTGGAACCACTATGAAAGCCAAACAATCTCACACTACATCAGGTGTGTGTGTGTGTGTGTGTGTGTGTGTGTGTGTGTGTGTTGCTTTACTGTTTTGTTTGTTTGCTTTGATAGACAGGCAAAGAGAAAGTGGAGAGCACAGCTGGGAGCTGGGTTATGCACATGTCAAAGCAGTGAACGATCCAATTAAGATATTTCACTAACCCCATCTATTACATTCTAAATAGCCCCATCTAGTACATTCTAAATAGCCCCATCTAGTACATTCTATTACATTCTAAATAACCCCATCTAGTACATTCTAAATAGTGACTACTCACATCCCTCATGTTTTATTTTAAAGAGGAAATGGGGCCAGGTAGTGGAGCACCCAGTTAAGCTCACATGTTATCAAGCACAAGAACCTGGGTTTAAGCACCAGCTCCCAACCTGCATAGGGGAAGTCTTACAAGCGGTGGAGCTGGTCTGCAGGTGTCTGTCTTTCTCTCCCTCTCTCTGTCTCCCATTGCTCCCTCAATTTCTTTCTCTAGTAAAAATTAGAAGGAAAAAAAAAGAAAACAAGTGAAGAGAAAAGAAGAGAAGAGAAAAGGAAAGGGAAAAAAAGAAGAGAAAAAGAAAGGAAAAAAAAAGGCCACAGGGAGCATAGATTCTCAGTGCTGATACTGAGCCCCAGTGATAACACTGGTGGAAAAAAAAGAAGAGTAAGAGGGAGAAATGGGCTAGGAGGGGTGGGTGGGTGGCTTCCAAATGCTTACATAAATTAATTAATTACATAAAGAGGAGGAAATAAGAACAGTTCTAATCCCCTGAATACATTTCCTGCTGACCTGGTATTGCTGATAGCTATACTAGCCCTGCTCTTTGGAAAACTCAAAGCATCTGAATTAAGTTCTCATTTATTTTTATTTTTCTGTTTTATCATTAACAGATTATCACAATTAAGAAGACACACAAACAAAGCTCTAAAAAATCTCCTTAGCAGAAGGGCTTCTGGAAGGTAATCCTAATCTCTCACCATGTTTTAGAGAAGACAGTAACTGTATTTCATGAACTGAATTATCATCAGAGTGATGAGAGATGCCCCATGTGATTGAACACCACACACATCATTGATATTTATGCTTCAAATCATTTGAGCAGATAAGAAACTATTCCTTTGTGATTCAGAGCACATAGTGGTTGAACAAGCCTATTCATTTTCTTTGTTTTAAAATTAGTACTTATGTACCTGTCCATGGCTAATGTCTACTAGTGATTTTATAGACTGACACCTTAAAAGAATAGAAAAATATTCTGCCGAGGACATTGCTCAGTAGCACAGGAACACATTCCAACCTCCTTCATGATTTATAGCTTACTCTAGCTGGACTCAACCCTCCACTGACTGATGAGGAAACAGGATCAGTGAATTAGAGGTCTCACCTACAGCTAGATACCAGTGAGCAAATGATGGGATCATGCTAACTAACATCCAGGCTTTACTTCAAATCTGGCCCTCTACATATTGCATAAAAACTCATGAATTCTGGTAGTCAGAGGATAATGCAGCAGGTTAAGCACATGTGGCGCAAAGTGCAAGGACCAGCATAAGGATCCCAGTTTGAACCCCCATGCTCCCCACCTGCAGGGGAGTCACTTCATAGGTGGTGAAACAGGTCTCCAGGTGGGTCCATAGGGATGGCTGACAGTTACAACATGATAGGCAAGTTTCACATCTATAGTAGTAGTTGCAGGTGATGAAGTATCAAGACCCTTCATCTTCTCTAGCCATTGGATTCTGTGATTCCATAAACAAACAAAAAAAAAGCCACCTATAGCAACTTGTTACTATAGAGGCTGTTACTGCAGAGTTTGTTACAGGCTCTGCAGTAACTATTTCTGTTAGACTATGCACAATTAAAAATAACTATTTCTATTAGAATGCCGGGCTAGCTTCACGGGAGCCCCAGAGTCAGGTGTGAGCACAGCGGGTTAAGCCATGTGGCACCAAACTGCAATGGCCACCTCCCACTCTGCACGCCAGCCCTTCTTCAGGTTGGGAAGTGGGAGAGAATAGAAAAGAGAGAGAAACGAGAAACAAAAGTGACTTTATAGGATAAAACCAGAAGTGGCAAGTCAGGAAAGGAGAGGGCTGGGAAAGGGGATGGAGAAAAGAAAGAGTGGGAAGGTAGAAAGCTTCCATAGCAATGGTTGCTAGGGTTTTAACTGGCTAGATTAATGTGCCCTGCAGACAGGGTGGGTCTCGAGGTAGAAAGAAGATAGATCAGGCAAAACAATGATTATGTAAATAGGCCATAGTGTCAGCTATGCAGCATGGAGCAGGGGGAGCTGGTTTAATGCCCAACATTGGACTATGCACAATTGAAAAAAAAGATTATATTTAATACCACATGGAACTTAACACAGCTGTTAGAATTCATGAGTTCTTTTTTACTTATTTGTTTATTTTCACTTTTGTTGCCCTTGTTGTTTTTTATTATTGTTTGTAGTTATTATTGTTGTTGTTATTGATATCGTTGTTGTTAGATAGGACAGAGAGAAATGGAAAGAGTAGGGGAAGACAGATAGGGGGAGAGAAAGATAGACACCTGGATTCCTGTTTCACCACCAATGAAGTGACTCCCCTGCAGGTAGGGAGCATGGGGGTTCAAACTGGGATCCTTATGCTGGTCCTTGCACTTTGCGCCACATGTGTTTAACCTGCTGCACTATCCTCTGACTCCCAGAATTCATGAGTTCTTATGCAATGGGTAGAGGGCCAGATTTGAAGTAAAGCCTGGATGTTAGTTAGCATGATCCCATCATTTGCTCACTGGTAGCTAGCTGTAGGTGAGACCTCTAATTCACTGATCCTGTTTCCTCATCAGTCAGTGGAGGGATTCAGTGTAGGAAATCACTGGCATGTCTTACCCAGTCAATGACTGCCCTACAATTTTTTTTAACATACAAAATAAAATAATAGACATAAGTACCACAAGTTGCCAAATAAAATGTCTTTTTATGACCCTCAGGGTAAATTGATGCAGTTTGGAAGGTAGTGCAGCAGATAAAATGCCTGCTTGAAATCATGAAGTCCCAAGTTGGATCCCCAGCATCAGATATGCCAAAGTGATGCACTGCTTTCTTCCTCTCTAACTCTCCTCCTTCTTTCTGATTTATAAATAATTTTTAAAAAGAAAAAAAAGTGGAGAACTATCATTTAGCATGTGTGATGCTAGGAAAAAGATACTAGACTTCTCTGATTATTTTAGCCCATTTATAAGCTGCACATAGAACCTGAATGTTCTGTGTGGAGTACTAGATAGAATATATATTACAAAGTAAGAATAATTCAATGCAATGAGTGCCACCTCAGCATGCTTCACTTCAGACTGTGTCCAGAGACTTCAGGTATGGAATGACAACACTTCAGCTTCATCACTCGGGTGAGACCTTTCCTTTCATAGTATTCTCTAATTCCATTCCAGGTGGTCCACTTCCTAATAAAGTCCCCAAACCTCGATACAGACCAGGTCCCCTGAGATAGATCATATGTTCACGCGTGTCCATAAACCAGGGAAAAATATATACCTGAATGCAGAAGTACACAAGAGTCTGCAGAGAGTACCCCCCAACATTTCATCTGCACTATTCCAGCATTTATGTCCATGACTGTTCAACAGTTTGTTTGGCTTTGTATGTTAACTCTCTTTTCAGCCACCAGGTTCCAATGCCAGCATGATGCCAACCAGACTTCCCTGGACTGACGACCCCACCAATGTGACCTGGAGCTCCACTTCCCCAGAGACCCACCCTACTAGGGAAAGAGAGAGACAGGCTGGGATTATGGATCGACCAGTCAACGTCCATGTTCAGCGGGGAAGCAATTGCAGAAGCCAGACCTTCCACCTTCTGTAACCCACAACGACCCTGGGTCCATACTTTCAGAGGGATAGAGAATGGGAAAGCTATCAGGGGAGGGGATGGGATATGGAGATCAGGTGGTGGAAATTGTGTGGAGTTGTACCCCTCCTATCCTAAGGTTTTGTTAATGTCTCCTTTCTTAAATAATTTTTTTTTAAGTTGGAATAAGGGCCCAAGTGATGGTAAGATGGTACATTCAGTTGAATGCATGTATTACCATGAGCAAAAACCCAAGCTCAAGTGCTCAGTTCCCACCTGCATGAATGAAGCTTTATGAGTGGTGAAGCAGTGCTGCAGATAGCGTTCTCTCTCCTTATCTCCCCTTCCCTCTTGATTTCTCTGTCTCTATCCAATAAATAAATATTAAAAAGAAAATGTTGGGTAGTATGCCAGCTCCCCCTGGCTTCTGCTTAACCATATGCCTATATAGGGATTGATCTGATCCCATTCAAAGCTTTGGTATATTTACATAAATCACTTTTACATTTACATAAAGTACCACACTCCCTCCAGGGCATTGGTGGTTTAGTGGTAGAATTCTCACCTGCCCCACCCCCTCTCCTTGTCACACCCTGATCCTCTCCTTGCCACACCCCGATCTTCCACCAGTCACTTTTTGATCCACCCTCTCTATGTCACATCCTGTTTCCACCCTACTTGGAGAGTATAAAAACAGCTGCTCTTCTGATTAAAGACACTTGGAAATTGCTTTCTGGCTCTGAGAGTTCCAGAGTGTATCTCCTGTGAAGTTAGTGTGGCACGAGTTCCTGATCCCTCTCCCACGCAACAGCCTAGATCAGCTCCAGTTGAGTTCTCTCCAACCCAGAGAGCACTAGCTCGGGAAGAAGCACCCTCAGGCTATCCCAGCAAGAAAAGAATGAAAGAAAGAAGGAGGAAGAAAAAAAGGTGAGGGTGATAATGTTATGTTTAGGCAAAAATTCATATCTGAGACTTCAAAGTTCCAGTCTTAATAACCCACACTACCATTATGCCAGAGCTTAGCAGTACTTTTTAAATAATTAATTTATTGATTGAGTTAAAATAAAAAAGGAATAAATTGGCATGACATGTTCAAAAAAGAAGACCTTTCATTGAATTATTTTTTTGAAGTTAAACTGAATGTTAATGAAATCATTCAGATCATATTTTTTATAAAATCTACCTAATTTACAAAGCACAAGGACCGGCATAAGGATCCCGGTTCGAGCCCCGGCTCCCCACCTGCAGGGGAGTCGCTTCACAGGCAATGAAGCAGGTCTGCAGGTGTCTATCTTTCTCTCCTCCTCTCTGTCTTCCCCTCCTCTCTCCATTTCTCTCTGTCCTATCCAACAATGACAACAACAATAATAACTACAACAATAAAACAACAAGGGCAACAAAGGGAATAAATCAAATAAATATTAATTTTTTTTAAATCTACCTAATTTAGTTGGATTTACAAAATTTGAGGACAAATTTTGTAGATTGGTACAGGCAAAATTTCAGTGACTCTATATTTTTGCTAACAGCTTCTACTAAAATTTATCTTCTAAGAATATGACTTGATTACTGGTAATCCAATTAGCCTGATCTAATTTTTTTCATCTAAAATATTAATTTAAATGATTGTTGAGACTCTGAGTTCCATTATTCTCAAATATCCAGTCAACTTTTCTCCCCTCCAAAGTCAGAGAAGCACAGCTAAAAGAAGCACAAAATTACCAAATGTAAATTGTTTCCATTCTTACTAAGTAGCTTTGAGAACTCAGGCAAATCATTTATCATCTCTGAGCTTCTGTGTCCTAATTTATTAAACATAGGTGGCTGAGAGATTAAAGAAGACAACTTCAAATGCTTGTCCATTCCCAGAGATACTGCTTCAGAACCATCTATGAGAGATCAGTGAAATGTCTTAGAATTAAACCTCATCTCTGTTACCCAAATGCAACCATTCTTCTCAAAGTTTTAGGCAAATGTAATCTAATTGTCATAGGAAAGACATTTTATTTAGAGGTGTGTTTTGAAATACTCGCCCAGGATTAGCACCTCATCAATCTAGCAAAGCAATATTCTATACATACCCTAGAAAATTTCCACCATTGGCAAGAAAAACGAGAAAGCAAAAGAGAGAGAATGTGTGTGTGTGTGTGTGTGTGTGTGTGTGTGTGTGTGTGTGTGTGTGTGTGTGTGTGTGAGAGAGAGAGAGAGAGGGAGAGAAGGAAAAAGTGTTCTATGTACCAATAAGATAAAGTTTATCAGATACTTAAAGAGGAAGCATAGTTACTGGTCTTTTGTGATTATCCATTTATCAGATTAAATAGTGGCCCAGAGCGTGAGGAATTGTAGACTAGTCAGAAAACTTTTGCTTATTTAAATGAACGACAGAAAGTGTAAATTTATTCAAACTGACTGAGGCCAAGTTGCATTAAGCCATTGTTTTTAACAAGAGTTTCATCATCAAATGGCTGATTGAAAAAAAAAAAAAGCAAAATCTCCTTTCCTTAGCAAAATGACAGATATATTTCTATGGAGCATAAATAAGGTAGGAGTTAACCAGTGAGAGTAAAAATCTCCACTGGGTTAAAGAACACATCCAAAGTCTGACAGGGTAGGCTGATGAAAATCTGCTAAAGCAATGTGAAGAAATGCCATTTGCTTCTGCCTTTCCTTTCATCTATATTCCTTTTCTTTCTCTTTCTCTTCCTCCTCCTCCTCTTTCTCTTACTCTTTTTTTTTTTCTTTTCTTTTTTTCTTGTTTTAATGGAGGGTTAGTGATTTACAGTGGTTGCTAATGTATGGGTAAATTCTTCATCTCCTTATGATAAGCATCTTCAGAACATTTTTCACCCCCAATTTGGGTCTTTTGCTGCCATCATGTACCAGTACTCCAATGCCCTCTCTATACCCTCCCTTTCCCTACTTCCCCACAATCCTTTGCTTTGGCACAACCTGCCTTTACCTAGGCAGTGTATAGACAAACCCTTTTGGGGGGTAGAAGCTGAAAGGTAAGCCCTGAGTGCCAACTGGAACTCAGGCCTTACTTAGGACAGGAAGAATGCTGCCCTCACAGAGAGAATTTAACTTTGATGTAGATTCTTGTCGGGTTGCATTGCAGGGGAGAGAACTTGGCCGGAGCCAAGCTAGACTGCTGCTTACTCAGCGACATGGGAGAGGAACCAGGAACTCTTGTGGCTGAGCGGGAACACAGTGCAATGCTTTATTGATCAGAAAAACCTGCCCTTTATATCTTCTGAGATGGAAGTGGCAGGTCGGAAAAAGGAACTGGGTAGGAGAGTGGGTGGAGAGAAGAAAAAGAGTGGGAAGATAGCAAGCTTCCATCTAACCAGTGGGGATTAAACCAATGCCCTGCAGGCAGGGTGGGTCTCAGACAAAACAATGATTATGTAAATAGACCACAGCAATAGAGCAGGGGGGAGCTGGCATAATGCCCTACAGATTCTAGAGGCAGAAGGAAGACATCTGAAAGAGAGCTGAGGAGAGGCTGGAGAGACAGCATAATGGTTGTGCAAAACACTTTCATGCCTGAGCCTCTGAAGTCCCAAATTCAATTCCCAGCAACATCATGAACCAGAGCTGAGTACCGCTCCTGTGAGTGATAAGGACAATGAAAGCCCAGTGGTCAGCCCAGTAAGTGACTTCACAGGATAGTATCAGCCAGCGTCTTTATTCCACAAAGACAAAAATGACACCCTTTTCACCTCCCACGAGAAATTAACAGAAAGGCTAGGTGCACACCAATAGGCGCTTCTTTCTGATGCTCCAGTTACATGCCTGGACCTTCTGGATCACAGCCAGTTCTGTGACCTGGAAAGACAGAATTCATGTCCTTGGAAGGCAGAGATGACTGTCATATTCACAGTTCCTGGGGGCACTTTGTACGTTTCACAAGCCTTGCCAACATGGAGCTTTGCTGTCAGCTGCAGTAGCCCCGAGAATACAGCATTTGATATGTTCACCTTTTGTCCTTCACATTCTTATTCTTTTATCCTGCTTCCTAAAATGGCCTCCCTGCCAGGAAGTCTTGTCTCTGTTTGCTTTGGGTAAGATGAAAACTAAGTCTTCAAATGTGTTCATGTGAATAGAATATGAAGACATCAGGAGCAGGCACTGAGTCCTGAATTCAGTCTAACAAACAGTAAGTTAGAAAACGGCTACCTGGGTGCAGAGCATCCTGGATAAGGGAAAGAATGATGTCTGAGTGACTCAGGGACTGGCTATCACAGATTTGTGATTACTACTGTCTACACCACCTTTCATTCTCTTTATATCTTCATCAGAGTATCTGGCTGCCTCTTTCTCTGATCTCTATGTTAATGATAGTAACTGCACAGATAAAAACATAAGTAAAAACATTTGGAAAGACATTTCACAAAGGTCAACATGAAAATTGTTGGAGCCAGGTGGTGGTGCACCTCGTTGAGTGTACATTACAATACACAAAGACGTGGGTTTGAGCTCCCAGTCCCCACTCTCAAGGGGAAAGCTTTGCAAGTGGTGAAACATTGTGGCAGACGACTCACTCTCTCTCTCTCTCTCTCTCTCTCTCTCTCCCTTTCTCTCTCTCTCTCCCTTTCTCTCTCTCCCTCTCTCTCTCCCCCTCTTTCTCTTCTATACCACCCCCTTCCTTATCAATTTCTGGCTGTCTCTATCCAATAAATAAATAAAGATAATTTTTAAAAATCTAAAAAAAAAATCACCAAAGAAAATTGTCCATAGGCACCTAAAAAAATTTAATTTAGGGAGTTGGGCAGTAGCCCAGAGGGTTAAGCACAGGTGGTACAAAGCACAAGGACTGGCTTTAGGATCCTGGTTCAAGCCCCCAGCTCCCCAACTGCAGGGAATTCTCTTCACAAGCAGTGAAGCAGATCAGCATGTGTCTATCTTTCTCTCCCCCTCTCTGTCTTCCCTTGATCTCTCAATTTTTCTCTGTCCTATCCAACAACAGTGATATCAATAACAACAAAAATAATAATAACTACAACAATAAAACAACAAGGGCAAAAAAATTAATTTAATGCTATTCATCCTTAGGGGAAATGTAAATAATTACACAAAGAGAAACCAGTACACACTCAATACAAATGGCTAAATTATCGGGGTTTTTAAAATTTTATTAGTGATTAATATTGATTTACAAGATAACAGAATACAACTCAGCACCATTCCAACACCAGAGTTCTGAATCCCCAATCCCTCCACTGGAAGCTACAGAGTTCTCTTAACATTGCAGACATTTGTTAACTATTATTTATCTATATTTATATATATTTGCCCATTTTTTCCTATACTCCCATCTTTTCTTCCTTTCCAAATCACACAGATACCTATTACCATATCCAAATGTCCCTCCCTTTTCCCTCTTCTCTCTCTGGGTCCTGATGGAGTTGGAGTTCAGAGCCCTCTGGTCATCTTCCCCCTATCATTTCTCTCCCACTGGGCGTATGGACCAAAATTCATTTTTTATTAGTAATTTAATATTGATTTGCAAAATCACATGTCAAAAAGGGTATAATTCCACACTGTTTTTCCACCATGAGTTCTGAATCCCAGTCCCTCCATTGCAAACCACTACGGTTCTCCCAACATTTTTTCCAAGTCTAATCTTATCTTTCCCCTACATGCACACATCACCCTATAACTACATCCAAGTATCTCTTCCCTTTTCCTCCTCTCCCTCTGTGAGATATTTCAGAGCACTCTTATCCTCTTCCTCCTATCACTTCTCCACCACTGGGAGTATGGATCAAAGTTGCTTGGAGTGCAGAAGGTAGGAATTCAGGCTTCTGTAATTGCTTCTCCCTGGACATGGGCTTTGGTAGGTCTATCCATACCCCCAGCCTGTCTCTGTCTTTCCCTAGTGAGGTAGAGCTTCAGAGAGGAAAGGTTCCAGGACACATTGGTGAAATCATCTTCCCAGAGAAGTCAGGATGGCATCACAGTAGTGTCTGCAACTTGGTGTCTGAAAGGTGGCAAGACATAAAGTGAGACAAAATGATTAATGAACAGGAACCAAAAAGCAGGAACAGAGCAGATGAGCTTGGGGATTTTAGGGTGGAAGAAAGCTAGGAATAGACCAAAATTCTTTATGGGATGCAGAAGGTGGGAGGTCTGGCTTCTGTAATTGCTTCTCCATTGGATATGGGCATTGGCAGGTCAATCCATAACTCCAGCCTGTTTCTCTCTTTCCCTGGTGGGGGAGGGTTCTGGAGAGGTGCCATTCCGGGATACATTGGTGAGTTCATCTGAGAATGTCTAAATTTAAAATGCATAATAGCAATAAATTCTGAGACTGGATATCAAGGGTAGGAATATAAAAATGATACAAGCACTTGGAAAATAGTTTGACACTGTGGAGGGAAAATATTAGAACCAAATAAACATTACATAGGATAAAATAGCCAAATCTTAAGTGCTTAATTGTAACAAATAATGAATCATGACTTATTAAACTCTAATACCCACACCAATATATCTACTCTCAAATGCACTAATGGCCTCTAGTGATTACTATTAAATGCTTGAAAGTGCTAGACAGATGATAACATAAGTGTGCTGTCACTGAAGAATTGATTCAATGGGTAGAGTAGCAGGTACTTATGCTTCCAGTTCCCAGCCTGATCCGCGGTGTCAAGTATACTGAGTGGTGCTCTGGTTTCTCTCTCCCTCTCCTTTGCCTCCTGTAAATATCTCTTTATTTATCTGTCTAGCTACCTTTATCCCTCATAATAACTAAAATAAATCTGAAAAATCAAGTGGCAAAAACTGGAGTTGGTTTAGCAGTGAATACTCAACTCACTCACTACCTTTTCATCTTTTTTGGTAGATTTGAAATTTTTCACGTTAATGTTCCAAAACATGTTGAATTACAACTACAAAGAAAGAACAACCGTGTCTATTGAAAAGTTTGTGTGCACCAGTAGAGTACACATGCCACCATGGAAGGACCCAGGTCACAGCTATTAGAGGGGCGCTTCAAAACTGGTGAACCAGGACAACAAGTTCTCTCTCTCTCTCTCTCCTCTCAATTTATCTCTATCTAAAGTAAATAAATAAGTAATTTTAAAAGAAATATCACTTTATGTCAAGCTCTCTGTTATTGAAGTTGAATGAGGAACCACTGCCAAGTGCTACAGTAAACTACCTATTACTTTAGTAACAACACCCACACAAAAAAGAAAGAAAGAAAAGAAAGGGGAAAAAAAGAAACAGCTTTTTGATGTTCAAATGTGTAATGAACTCATCCGAGTTATGCTCCAGATTTCTTTCATTTATTTATACAGGTAGGAGGGGGGACTGAAAACGTCTGTCTCATTTAATTCTTGCTAAGTAGAAGGTGCATTTTAAAAAACATGTTATTTTCTTTATTTAGGATAGAGATAGAATTTAAAGGGGAAGGGAGAGGTAAATAGGGATATATAGAGTGGGGGTGGAGGGAGAGGGAGAGAGAAACACTTATAAACCTTCCTCCCTACTTATAGGGTCTAGGGGCTTGAACCACCTGCTCTGCAGGTGTGTCACCAGGGCCCCTGGGTTTTGGAATAACAGGAGCCTGCCTTTGTTGTTTTCCCTAAGGGCAAAACGAGCTATGTTTCGCTCTCCAGGTCAACTAGGAATAACAAAGATCACCTGGAAACACCGAGCCAGGACTAGAATTACTCTGAGAACCCACCAAAGTCATGGGTGAGTGCCAACACATGTGGCTCAGCTTGTGGACAGAGAAGAGCTTAAGGAGAGATTCCTGGGCTAAAAGCCCCAATCTACTCCGGAGCAGCTGCTAACAGCCCAGAAGTTTGCCACATGAGGCTCCACTTCTGGTCTGAGCTTTGTCAACAAAAAGACTGTTGAATGGAGGAGAGGACCCCCTAAGTCTCACCAACTGCAACTGTGAGTCTCCATTACTACTGCCCCTTGGAAGCTGGGACAGCAGTGGGGAGCCCTGTACTGACATCAGGGGACAGAGAACTGACCCGGCCACTCAGGAGAAGATCTACACTCCCGGTGGTCTGGAGGTGGGGCTGTATGGTGGGAGCCTTTACACACTGTTCTGATGAAGTGGGAGACACGATGAATCATTGCCTCAGAACCCATGGAGTAAAAACAAGATTTGTTTAAAGGCAAAAGATAAGCGAAAACACAAAATGATGTGAGTCTTCCTGACAACAAATCATCTAGCATTCTTGATCAGGATAATTTTTCTTTTCTAGTTTGTTTGTTTGTTTACCACTGCACAGCTTTTGATTGCCTGTGGGGAAAGGAAGATGGAATAAACCTTCCACACTTCAGGACTTCAGGCATGAAAATCTTTTACATACCCATTATCTCCCCTGGCCTGAATCTTCCTGAACTAGTGCAAAACAAAGAGAAATGTTGCAATTTGCTTAACTGATAAGGATTCCTTATCAAAGTGAGGTCACCAGGATAGGTGGGCCAGTTGTTTGGAGAAATAGTTTCAGTATCACTCTAACAGCTTATCTTTTTAATCCTCTCAGAATTCTCAGTAAGTCTGACTAAAATCTTGATTCCCCAAAGAGAAAGCTAAGTCACAGAAATGTTACAATGTTGAATTAACTATTCCAAGATCAAGTGACAGAACACAAAATTGTGCAACTCCTTTGGAAACAGTTTGACAGTGTCATGTAAAACTAAACAAAGACTTATGACCCAGCAATTCCGCTCAAGACATTCTTCAGGGGGCCGGGTGGTGGCACACCTGGTTGAGTGCACATGTTACAGTGCAGAAGAACACAGGATCGAGCTACCAGCCCCCACCTGCAGGGGGAAAGCTTTGCAAGTGGTGAAGCAGTGTTGCAGGTGTCTCTCTGTCTTCCCCTTCCTCTCAATTTCTGGCTGTCCATGTAGTAAATAAAGATAATAAAAATTTTGAAAAGAAAAAAAAAGTCTTACCAGGAGAAATAAAGACTTGTACTATAGCAACAGCCTTATTTTAAAATAAAAGGTTCAAATCCGTGTGTAACCTTCGAATTTTTTTTTCTTTCGGAGGCACACTATATTATCCTCAACTAGGTCTGTATTTACAAAAGAAGGTGTGTAGGGCATGACTTACAGAGGTTCAAAATTCAATCACAAGCACTACCATGAACCAAAGCTGAACTATGCTCTGGTGTAAAGAATAAAATCAATAAACTAAATGAAAGCAAATCTCTCTGAGTGTACAGAGATAAAGATAGAGATGGATGTATAGAGACACACAGAGAACAAGTGCTAGAAGGAGAACAAGAAATCTGCTTTTCTGGGAAGTAAGTGTCCGGTTTCATCATGACTCTTAGATCATGCTGGAACATGGGGCTAAGGGTGGGACTCAGAGCCAGGGAGATGAGGATTCCTCTCAGCCAGGAAAAGGCAAGTAGGACAGACAGGCTGGCAGAACAGTTCTGGCATATCTGAGGAATCAGGGGAAAGATTAGTTGCAAGGCTCTGGGAATGCCTGAATCAGAAAAACCACAAGTCCACACATAATGGTCAGCAAAGAGTTATGCAACTCTGAGGCCAAAAGCAAACAGCTCCAAGAAATTATCAGCCCTATCCCCCACCATTCAATTTAAAGTCAAAAGTGAAATATAGATACAGGCTGGGAGTATGCATCGACCTGCCAACACCCATATCCAGCAGAGAAGCAATTACAGAAGCCAGCTCTCCCACCTTCTGCACCCCATGGTAATCCTGAGTCCATGCTCCCAGAGAAATAAAGAACAGGAAAGCTTCCCACTGAGGGCATGAGGTACAGAACTCTGCTTGTGGGAATTGTATGGAGTTGTACTCCCTTTTATCCTACAATTTTGTCAATCATTATTAAATTTTAAAAAATGGATGTATTGCACCAAAGTAAAAGACTGTGAGGTATGTGTATGGAGGGGGTGTTTCAGGTCCTGGAACATGATGGCAGAGGAGGACCTAGTGGGGGCTGAATTGCTATGTGGAAAACTGAGACATGTTACACATGTACAAACTATTGTACTTTACTGTCGACTATAAACTACGAATCCTCCAATAAATAAATTTATAAAATAATAAAAAGAAAATAAATAAATAAAATAAAGTCAAAGGTGAGATACTGAACTAGAAAACAACTGAATTTGCCTACTTGGTTTTTTTTCTTAAATTATCTTAATTTATTGATTGGATAGAGGCAGCCAGATATCCAGAGGCTAGGGGAGATAGGGAGGGAGAGACAGAGAGACCTGCAGTACTGCTTAATCACTCGCAAAGTTTTTCCCCTGCAGATGGAGACCAGGTGCTTGAATCTGGGTCTTTGTGCACTGTAACATGTGCACTCAACCAGGTGCACCACTACCCGGCCCCAGTTTATTTTTTTAATTGATATTATTTTTTTTAGAGTTTAAGGTTCACAAAAGAATTGAACAAAAGTATATATCAAGAGATTTCTCATGTGTTCTGTACCCCCAAACAGGCTTCTTTTGCTATAAGCACCCCCTCTAGAGTGGTACACTTGTCACAACTGGTGAAATGGCCTGAACACATTGCCACACCAGATCCATAATACACATTAGAGTTCACTTTAATTTAATATATACCATAAGGGTATTGTTCATGGGTGACTTCCCTGCTCTCAGGCCTATCATTTTTTTCCACTTCGTCTTGCTTTTATTCTATTACTTCAGATACAGACATAGTGTGAGGGTTAAAAATGGCTATAATCAAGGGAGAAATAGGTACAGGTATCATCAAGAAATTGCTGGCATAGTTCAGAGACCAACCCTGTTGGAAGTTGTTGTTGAGTGCGGGCCGCGGAGAAGAGAGAGAGGAGGGGTCCGGAGCGAAGAGGAAACACAAATCTTTATTTGCGCTGGCACCTCAGAGTTGGGTGCTAGAGAAGCAAGTTGGGCCACGTGGAGGTAGCGAAAATGGCCACCTCACGCAGTAAGCTTTCCTGCATCTGAACACCGGAGTAAAGCGCTGGCAAGAGAGCGAGGTGCGGAAGAAGAAGGGTTTTTATAGGAGTAGCTTTCACGAGAATGGGAAGGGGGAGGAGTAACCATAGCACTCCAGGATAGGATGATGACTCTCATGAGAATCGGAGGGGGGAGGAGTAACCAAAGCACTCCAAGTATCGCAGGGATATAGACAATGTCCTGAGGGCATAACATGGGGGAACAGGCACTCCCAGAATGTCCCAACTCTCATGGGAACTAGTAGCCTGAGGGGAAAACATGGCAGATGTGAATGCATCTGCACAATTTCCCAGCGTCTCCCCCTTTCCTTTTATCTAATGCCCAGGGCAACAGTGTGTAAAGTCTGTGAACTACTCAGGGTCAGTCTATGAAAAACCAGCAATGTGAAGGGAAGAAAGTTGTTGTAAAATTGTCTAAAGTGTCCAAAGGGTATACCAGCAAGTCCAATAAAAGTCTAAGTCCAAAGTAGGCAACTAGGGGGAGAAATGGCAGGGGATGAAATGCTGCATGAGGAAGGTCAGCCTCTGGAATTCTACTTTTCTGTAGAAAGTGAGCTGGAACTGCCAAAACGTCACAGGTCAAAGCAAAAGCAGGAAAGGCAGACAGGAGTAAAAAGGTTCTGTCCTTGGAGTCTGTGAATCAGGTTCTTCAGACCGCATCAGGTGACATCTAGGGTTTCGGGGGTGTGCCACTAGTCATGCCATCTAGTGGGTGATGTCAGGGTGTGCAGGGGTCCAGATGTTTTTTTCTGGGATTTCTGTGGAAGAAACACAAACGTGGTTATCAGAGCATCTGATTTGAATGCTTTATAGAAAAAGAGGTTTGGTGCCTTGACCAACTGAGTATTGGGGGATGTATCTTTCCTATTCATTTATGATTATATTTTATATTATTTGTCATGGTAGTCAGCCGTTATCTGGAAGGTCCTGGGTGATTCATGGGGAAAAAGAACTTATCTTTTAACAAAGACTCTAAGGTGTAGGGAAGCGGGAACTATCTTATCCCTTTTTTTTTGTATCTTGCCTTTCGTTGCCCTAGTTGTTTTATTGTTGTAATTATATTGTTTTTATTGCTGATATTGTGGTTGTTGGATAGAACAGAGAGAAATGGAGAGAGGAGGGGAAGACAGGGGGAGAGAAAGACACCTGTAGACCTGCTTCACTGCCCGTGAAGTGATTCCCCTGCAGGTGAGGATCCAGGGGCTCAAACTGGGATCCTCAAGCCAGTTCTTGCACTTAGCGCCACCTGCGCTAAACCTGCTGCACCACTGCCCGATTCCCAGGAACTATCTTTTAACATAAACTCTATGGCCATGCCAATAGCAACCTGAGGGCACATGTGGCTCCCCACATGTCCCCCTGTCTTATATCATGTTTTGATGTTTGGCAGGGTGGACTGTGCCTGTCTTAGGTTGGGGATCAGCCTTCCGTCTTACCCGTCATTGGAACACCTGGTCATTTTTGCCCAGTAGTACCAGGTGCCCTGTCTTAGGTTGACTGGGTAGCGCTAGTTTCCTCTTACCCGTCATTGGCTAGCCAGCCCTCTACATGGTGGACGTTCTGATGGAAGGGGGCAAATCCTCCAAAGCAACTCAATATTCTGCCATGTCCAGCCTATGATAGTGAGTTTGTATAGGTTGCATCTTTATGGCATCAATCTGTTTCCGCAAAAAGGCCATGAGCTTGTTAATAATTAAAGGAATGTGGTCTGGGAGGTGTCGCAGTGGACAAGGCATTAGACTCTCAAGTGTGAGATCCCAAGTCTGATCCCTGGCTGCATGTGTACCAGAAAGATATCTGGTTCTTTCTTTCTCCTCCTCTCTTTCTCATTAATAAATTAATTAGAATGTTTAAAAAAATTATAGGACCTATTGTGAGCAGAAGAAGTAAAACAAACTAGGGTCCTACAACTAAGGGTAGACAGGTAAGGAAGGGGGAATGTATCCATTGGTATGAAGAGGTAGGATCATATCTTAAGTCTAAGGGAAGCAGTCAATGGATGTGATGTCCAGGGGAACAGCCATTTGTCTTTGGGGGTAGTAAAGGATTCCGTGGCATGGGTGATGTTATAAAGGGAAACATCTTTAAATTGCTGGCTGACAAAGGCAGGCCTATGGTGGCAAGACAAGATACACCAGTTAAGTGTACAAGAATATGTGAATGTTGTTAATTCACATAGGTTGGATATGGAGGAACTTCTTACAGTTTAATACCTTACCATATGAACAGATGATTCCTCATCTGAAGGCTTGATAGCTGTAATCACTTATTTGTGAAAAACAATAAAACTTGTAACAAGTTAGAGGTTTACTATAATTGACTTTGGACAATAAACAGACTCAGCTTACTTAGAGAGTTAAAGCATGTTAGTGACAATGGTTTTAACATTTAGAGTACTCTGAGCAGATGGGCCATGCAAAAATTTTTGGTCATTCAACACACTTACTCACAAAACACAACTGGCCAGTAATAACATAAGACATTCAGAGAAGGTGTAGGAGAGAGGGCTCTGTGAGCCAACTTTTGTAGGTTCTGCCATGTCATATTATAGATCCTGGGATGTATCCTGCATCTAGTCCTCTTGTATTATTTCTAGTTCTTCAGGGATAACAGTGCCATCATGAGGGTATTGTCGGACATGGTGGGCAGGAATCCAGACAGGTTTAGAGTAATTATGAGGGAAAATGCATGCAAAACCTCTTTCCATGGTCAATAGAGGGTCAGGCCCTTTCCAAATTTTATCAAGTGGGTCTTTCCATTTGACCTTAATAGATGGGAGAGTAGATGGTGTTTGCCAGTGAAGAATAATAGGAGGTAAGTCCGAGTTATTGTACATATTAAAGAGATTTAACGTAGTTAAGGCTTTTGCTAGCTGGATATTGGGGGGGTACATTCCTCCTTTATCTTTATTTAATTGAGCCTTAAGGGTTTGATGGGCCCTCTTGACAATGCCTTGTCCCTGTGGATTATAGGGAATGTCTGTGGTATGAGTAATGTTCCAGAGGGAACAAAAATCTTTAAATTGTTTGCTGGTAAACGCAGGTCCATTGTCAGTATTCAGTTGAAGAGGTAAGCCCATCACAGCAAAACAGGAGAGCATATGGCTTATAAGCTTTTTAGAACTTTCTCCTGTCTGAGCTGTTGCCCACATAAATTTAGAAAAGGTATCAATTGAGACAAACACATATTTTTGTTTGCCAAAGTTTGGTATGTGGGTGACATCAATTTGCCAAATAGCATTAGCTTTTAAGCCTTGGGGGTTAACACCAAGAGTCTGACTAGCAGGTGTTTTTATGAGACTTGCACAGGAAGAGCATGTAGCTAGGATATGTTTTAACTGTGGTACAGGAACATCAGGAAATCGAGCTTGAAGGCCTTTAAGATTAACATGGGTTAGAGAATGAAAATCAGCAGGATCAGAGACAGAGACTAGGAGAGCTCCTGTGGAGGCAAGGTGGTCAGCTGCAGCATTCCCTTCAGACAGGGCACCATGAAGAGGGCTGTGTGAATGAAGGTGCTGAATATATAGTGGTTGGGTTTGAGAAGAGAGCATAGAGGCGATTTGAATCAAAAGAGGGGAAAGTGGGTTGTCATCAATTTTCACATAGGAACGAGCAAGCCATGGAAGTAAGTTAACAGTATACACACTGTCAGAAAAAAGGTTGAAGGATTCTAGTACAGATTTAAATGCAAGGAAAACAGCATAAAGTTCTTTGTACTGAGGGGAATTCTCAGGAAGCTCAGTAAAGAGAGGTTTAGGAGATTGTTTGTCTGGGTAATATATAAGGGCAGCAGCTCCCTTTTTTCCACCATCAGTGAAGACTGTAGGAGCAGAAGGAATGGGATCTCGAGAGAAAAGTTTAGGTGCTAGTAGAGGCAAAAGAGGTCAAGAAGCTATCAATTTATTGGAAGGAAAATGGTTATCTTTTTGTCCTGGAAACCCCATGAAGCTTATAGCAAAGTGGGAATGATGGTGTATGAGCCACTCTGTATCTGTGAAAGAAAAGGGCAGGATAATTAAATCCAGTTCTTTCCCTAAGACCTGCACAGACCTATTTCTCCCTTGGCGAACCATGAATGCTAATGCGTCTATCTCGGTGAGGAGTCTTGGAGTTCCTCCTACTGGCATGTGAAGCCACTCAAGAACCCCATTGTCTTGCCATAATGCCCTACTACTGTGGGGGTGGAGTTGAACATTAGAAGGTTTACCGGAAAGGAGGGGGAGAATCGAACAAGGTGCATGTCCTGGAGGGCCTGGTTAACCCTTTCCAGTGCCAAGGAGGCCTTGGGAGTTAACTTGCATTTTGAGGAGGGCTGTTTGTTTCCTTTCAACAGGTCAAACAGTGGTTGGAGGCAGCTTGTAGGCAGATAGAGATACTGCCTAAGCCAATTTAAATTTCCTAGAAAACTTTGTAAAGAAGCAAGAGTAAGGTTAGAAGGAAAGGTGACATTAGGTTTTAAGGGACGAATTTGCATTAAAGAAATCTCTGAACCTAAAAAAGATATTGGAGGAATTAGCTGTATCTTCTCAGGAGCCACATTAAGGCAGCTTTTCTTTAATGCAGGAATGATAAAATCATGTAAGGCATAGAGATCTGTATCTGATTTTCCCCATATTAAAATATCATCTGTATAATGAAAAACATGAAGGCCCTTATGAATATATGGGACAAGGGCAGATTTAACAGCCTCCTGACAAATTGTAGGACTATTGGCCATACCCGGGGTCAGCACCACCCATTAAAATCTGTCAGCAGGGCTGGTGTTATTAATAGAAGGAACAGAGAAGGCAAAATGTTTACAATCTTGCAGATGTAAGTGAATAGAGAAAAAAAAAATCTTGTATATCAATAGCTATGATTGGTATTCCTGTGGGAATTGCAGAAGCAAGAGGCAAACACCTTTGGGGGGAGCCCCAGACCTGCATGGTTTTATTAACTGCACGGAGATCTTGGAGGAGGCGCCATTTTCCCAAGCGCTTTTTGATCACAAAGACAGGAGTATTCCATGGGCTTCGAGAATGGCGAATGTGTCCCAAGGACAACTGCTCTCAGACGAGCTCTTTTAAAATGTCTAGCTTATCCCAAGGTAAAGGCCACTGTTCCACCCAGACAGGCTCATTAGAAAGCCAGCTTCAGCAGGGTGTTTGGCTATGAACAGTGGCATTTAGTATTGGGGGTGCTGATTAGACCTGGTCTCACGGGAGCGGGTGTTACACTCTGCAGAGGCATCTGTGGATATCCTAACATCAAGACATTCTATTTCCTTGAGTAGCGACTCATACTTTTCAGCATACAAGTCTTTCACTTCATTGGTCAACTTTATTCCTATGTATTTGACTGATTTTGCTGAAACAGTAAACGGGAGTGATTTCTGGATGTCTTCTTCTTCAGATATAGTGTTTGCATAAAGAAATGCCACTGATTTTTGTACATTGATTTTGTAGCCTGATACTGTGCCATATTGCCTAATAACTTCCAGTAGTTTTCTGCTGGATTCTTTAGGTTTTTCTGTGTATACTATCATATCACCTGCAAATAGTGAGAGCTTGACTTTTTCCCTTCCAATCTGTGTTCCTTTGATTTCTTTCTCTTGCGTGATTGCTATGGCAAGAACTTCCAATACTATGTTGAAGAGTAACGGTGACAGTGGACAGCCCTGTCTATTCCCCGATCTGAGGGGGAATGAATAGCTCTGTTTTCATGTCAAGGACTCCATAACACCCAACTAAAAGGAGGTGTGTACTCCTATGTTCATAGCAGCACAATTCATAATAGCTAAAACCTAGAAGCAACCCAGGTGCCCAACAACAGATGAGTGGCTGAGAAAACTGTGGGATATATACACAATGGAATACTATGCAACTATCAAGAACAATGAACCCACCGTCGCTGACCCATCTTGGACAGAACTAGAAGGAATTATGTTAAGTGAGCTAAGTCAGAAAGATAAAGATTAGTATGGGATGATCCCACTCATCAACAGAAGTTGAGTAAGAAAATCTGAAAGGGAAACTAAAAGCAGGACCTGACCAAATTGTAAGTAGGGCACAAAAGTAAAAACCCTGTGGTGTGGAAGTCGGGCTGTAGCGCAGCGGGTTAAGCGCAGGTGGCACAAAGCACAAGGACCGGCATAAGGATCCCGGTTCGAACCCCAGCTCCCCACCTGCAGGGGAGTCGCTTCACAGGCGGTGAAGCAGGTCTGCAGGTGTCTATCTTTCTCTCCTCCTCTCTGCTTTCCCCTCCTCTCTCCATTTCTCTCTGTCCTATCCAACAACGACAACAACAACAATAACTACAGCAATAAAAAAAACCCAACAAGGGCAACAAAAGGGAATAAATAAATAAAATAAATATTAAAAAAAAACAAAACCCTGTGGTGAGGAGTAGACATGCAGCTTCCTGGGCCAGTGGGGGGTGGGAGTGGGTGGGAGGGATGGGTCACAGTCTTTTGGTGGTGGGAATGGTTTTTATGTACACTCCTAGTAAAATGTAGTCATATAAATAACTAGTTAATTAATACGAGAGGGGGGAAATTAATTGTATGTCTCGAAGTTTTTCAAAACACAAACTGAATCTTTTTAATATATAGGCTGTTTAATTGATATGCAGACTCTCTCAAAATCCTAGACCAAGTAGATCAGAAGCAACCAATAGCACAGCTATATACAAGACACTGGGTACTGTACAGCAAACCCTAACAAAAGGACTTTTCAAAGTTAACCCAATTACCAAACAATGTGATGATAACATTAACTATCGATTGTGTTTTTGAACCTTAAGACAGCAGGAACCTCACATCTCCACTATAGAGCCTCTACTTCCCCCAGTCCTGGAGCCCTTGGATAGGGCCCACTTTCCCATATGGCTCTCCCAACCCATATCAAATAATATTGCATCTGCCGATCACAGCCTAACCAACACAATGATTGCCACCTCAACATGTTTCACTTCAGACTATGTCCAGAGACTTCACGTGTGGAATGACAACCCTTCAACTTCATTACTCGGGTGAGACCTTTCCTTTCATATTATACTCTAATTTCATCTCAGTTGGTTCACTTTCTAACAAAGTCCCAAAACCTAGATATACACCAGTTTCTGTGAGAGAGAGCTTATGTTCACACGTATCTGTAAACTACTGCAAAATATATTCCTGAAAGCAGAAGTGCACTAGAGTTTGCAGTGAGTACCCCCCTAACATTTCCTCTCCACTATTCCAAGCTTTGGGTCCATGATTGCTCAACAATTTGTTTGACTTCGTATGTTAACTCTCTTTTCAGTCACCAGGTTCCAGATGTCATCAGGATGCCGGACAGGCTTCCCTGGACTGAAGGCCCCACCAATATGTCCTGGAGCTCTGCTTCCCCAGAGACCCACTCTACTAAGGAAAGAGAGAGGCAGACTGGGAGTATGGACAGACCAGTCAACGCCCATGTTCAGCAGGGAAGCAATTACAGAAGCCAGACCTTCTACCTTCTGCAATCCACAATGATCCAGGGTCCATGCTCTCAGAGGGATAGAGAATGGGAAAGCTATCAGGGGAGGGGGTGGGAAATGGAGATTGGGTGGTGGGAATTGTATGGAATTATACCCCTCCTACCCTATGGTTTTGTTAATTAATCCTTTCTTAAATTAAAAAAAAAAGACATTCTAGAAGATCCCTGCCCAATATGTTGGTGCTAATATTAGCTACCAAAGGGCAGAAGTGCCCAGTAAAACCTTCTGGGTCTTCCCACATGAGCGAGTCTCATGTGCGAAATGATTGGGTCACCCCTCCTACTCCATGTATACTGGGTCCAGTGATGAGTTCCCAATCTTTGGGAACCTCTTCTTGCCTTAAAATTGTCTTTGCTGCCCCCATGCCAATCAAAAATTTGAAAGGAATATTGTCAATCTTTACTGTCATAGAAGTGTGATCCCGTTCTAAAACAGGAGTGGTCCACAAAATCTCAGGCCCCGAATTTGTACCATTCAGGGGAAAACCATCTTTATGAAATTGGGACCAACAATCTCTCTTCCAATGAAACCCCTTACGACATCTTGGACAAACAGTACATGGCCTCTGGCTCCCTGACTGAAAGCGGGGTTGCTCTGACAGGAGGGGTGGTCGCTCTAACTGGAGGCGGGGTTTCCCTGATTGGAGGTGTGGTCGCAGCTTATCAGGACATTGGCATAACCAATGTCCTTGGCGACCGCACTGAAAGCAGGCCCCGTTGTGATTACGTTGGGTAACTGCATAATCCTGTGTCATAGCGGGTGCCCCATAATTGCCTGATGTAAGTTCCTGTGTCGCTAAAATCCAATTATCTGGGTGTAGGTGTTTAATATTAAGGCATGCCTGACGGAATTGTGGTATCATGCCTTCCCAGACAATAAAGCTCAGGAGTAGTGAGCGGACGTCAGGATTATAAACCTTTCTCTCTAAGCTTGTCTTCACCCTTGAAATGAAGCTCGCTAATGATTCATCAGTGCCTTGGGGAAGAGAGTTAATGGGAACTGACGAATCTACATTGGGTGGGGTCACCCTTTCCTATGCTTGTGTTGCGCAGATGCGTAGCTGTTCAAAATAACCGGTTGGAAACCTGGCTTCTGCCTGCTGAGCTCCAGTATTCATAAGCTCCTGCTCCAAACAAAGCATCAGAATCCCATTCTACCTGTTTGTTACTATTTTCCTGTGACTGTCTAGAGCATTCATCGCAGAAGCATGCCTTCCACTGTAGGTAGAGGGGGTCTGGGAGTGCAGCACAAGCCAGATCTTTCCCATCTTGCGGCATGTTAAGATTGTGGTAAAAACTCCTTAAAACGGACTTGGTCCATGGAGCGTGCATGCCGTCCTCCCTGACCGCTTGGCTGAGTGCTCTAAGCTCCTTAGAGTAGTATGGCTACCATGGCTGAGGGTTTTGTTTACAAGGGGCCACGTTTACTGGTAAGGTGTGGATTTGGTTCGATGACACTTGGGAGAGATCTACGGAAGTGGAAGGTGCCGTGGAAACTGCTGTAGTGGCAGGGGAAGCTGAACACATATCTACATGGATGGAGCTCTTCGGGTGGACTGCAAATGGTTTAAGGTCCTTAAATGCTGAAAAAATATCCTTTAACTCTCGTATCTCAGCCACAAGGTGTCTTAATGATGAGGTGTCATCAGGGGGAGGAGTCGAAGGAGAGGAAGCCACAGGGTCTCTTAATGATGAGGTATTAGCAGGGGGAGGAGTCAAGAAGTGGAAGCCGCAACAAAAGAAACCGAACCCATATCTGTGGGGACAGCTGGGGGAGGGGTCAAAGGAGCAGCCAAACACGTGTCTTCTGGGGCAGTGGGGGGAGGGGTCATGGAAGCAGAAGCCGCTGCAGAAGAAAGCAGACACGTGTCTCCAGGGGCAGTGGGGGGAGGGGTCGTAGAAGCAGAAGCTGCCACAGGAGAAACCGAACACGTGTCTCTGGAGGCAGTGGTTTTAGGGCTGACTACAGATTGCTTAGGGTGTTTAAGTCTTAAGCAAATATCCTTTAACTCCCCTATCTCAGCCACAAGGTCACTTAACCTTTTGGAAGGAGGCCTTGTACATATACTGAAAATAGTAAATATAGCCATGAGAACCCACGGTATAGCTAAAATTAAAGCAACTCTGAGATCAAAAGCCTGTCCCAGGAGAAAAGGATAGAATGTCTGGGACACTTCTTCATAAATTGGAAAAAATCCCATGGTGGAGGGAAATGCAGGGCCACAGAGGTGGGTGGATGCCACTTACCTATGTCTGGGCGGCTTTTCTGGACCTCAGGCTGGGCGTGAGTGCGGGACACATCAGGCACCAGATGTTGTTGTGCGCAGGCCACGGAGAAGAGAGGAGGGGTCCAGAACGAAGAGGAAACACAAATCTTTATTTGCGCTGGCACCTCAGAGTTGGGTGCTAGAGAAGCAGGTTGGGCCACGTGGAGGTAGCGAAAATGGCCGCCTCATGCAGTAACCTTTCCTGCATCTGAACACCGGAGTAAAGCGCTGGCAAGAGAGTGAGGTTCGGAAAATGAAGGGTTTTTATAGGAGTAGCTTTTACGAGAATGGGAAGGGGGAGGAGTAACCATAGCACTCCAGGATAGGATGATAACTCTCATGAGAATGGGAGGGGGGAGGAGTAACCAAAGCACTCCAGTGGGGATATAGACAATGTCCTGAGGGCATAACATGGTGGAACAGGCACTCCCAGAATGTCCCAACTCTCACGGGAACTAGTAGCCTGAGGGGAAAACATGGCAGATGTGACTGCATCGGCACAATTTCCCAGCAGGTAGTCAGGCACCAGAACAATAGAATGGTTAAAAATTTACCAGGCCTAAAGTAGGAATAATGCTAACTTTCCAATTCTGTAAACCTCACTGCTTTTGTAAAGCAGGACATTGGTTTCTGGGAAAACAAGATGTTTTTGTACCAAGATGTGGTGTAAGCCTAAACGCCACCCCTCCCCCACCCAGTCACTAGATTTCAAGTAAATGAGCCAAGTCCCAGAAATTGCATAATAATGTATGTAACCAATGCTGTCATATGCTGCCAAAAGTATGAAAAATGCTTGTGACATTGCTAAGGTGTCCAGTCCTTGGGTAGCTGCTGTGTGAGTCTTCCCTGGGCTGTACCCTCAGCTGAGTAGGTGTAAATAAAATTCATACTCAACCACCTGACTTGGTGTGGAGTACTGTGATTTCTGTGTGGAGAATTCTATCCCATTATAATAGTTTGGAAGAGAGAAAGGCAGAGACAAGAAGGAGAAATAGTATAACACCATTCATCATTCATGGAGCTTTCTTTGCTGTCATGGTGTTCCCACATGGACCTCAAAGCAGAGGCCTTGTCCATTCTAAGAAAAATACTCTACTGGATGACTTATCTCTCAATCACCGTAGTTCATTCTTGGTTAGAGACAAAAGATTCATAATATCAGAAGAGAAACCAGAATGTTACTATAGTTCACTGTTGGTATACATTATATAGATTTTGACAATTATCAAGTGATATGTCTATATATCTCCCCCTCCCCTCCTCTTAAGTCTCTAGGGGAAAAAATATATGCTAGACCTAAAAGAAAAGAAAGAAAAGAAACAAAAAGAAAGGAAAGGGGAGGGAAAGGGAGAGGAGAGGAGAGGAGAGGAGAGGAGAGGAGAGGAGAGGAGAGGAGAGGAGAGGAGAGGAGAGGAGGGGAGGGGAGGGGAGGGGAGGGGAGGGGAGGGGAGGGGAGGGGAGAGGGAGAGGAGAGGAGAGGAGAGGAGAGGAGAGGAGAGGAGAGGAGAGGAGAGGAGAGGAGAGGAGAGGAGAGGAGAGGAGAGGAGAGGAAAAGAAAAGAAAAGAAAAGAAAAGAGGGTTGGGCGGTAGCGCAGCAGGTTAAACTCATGTGGCGTGAAGGACAAGGACCTGCATAAGGATCCTGGTTCAAGCCCCTGGCTCCCCACCTGCAGGGGAGTTGCTTCACAGGCAGTGAAGCAGGTCTGTAGGTGTCTGTCTTTCTCTCCCCCTCTCTGTCTTCCCCTCCTCTCTCCATTTCTCTCTGACCTATCTAACAATGAGGACATCAATAACAACAACAATAATAACTACAACAACAATAAAACAAGGGCAACAAAAGGGGGGGAAAAGCAAAATTTAAAAAAAATAGAAGAAAAGAAAAAGTCTGGGCTACTGAACATAGGGATCTGACACTGAACTGAAATATGCAAAGGTAATAAGTCTCTTGCTCTTTGTTTACAGAAACTGTACTATAAAAGTTAAGAAAAATCCATCACGATACAGAGGTCTGATAGCCTGATGGCCTTAGTGCCTACCCTTCAAGGCAAACAGGACATAAGATAGATATATTCAAGGCCAGGTCTTGGTCATCCTATTTATTAATCAACATACTGATAAGTTTCCAGCCTCTTCAATCACAGAAACTATAACTCCCACCTTCTGCACCCCATAAAGAATTGTGGTTCAGGGGGCCAGGGCAGTAGTACACTAGGTTAAGCACACATAGTACAAAGCACAAGATCAGGCACAAGGGCCCGGGGTTTAAGCCCCCGGCTCCTTACCTGCAGCGCTGTTGTTTCACAAGTAGTGAAGCAGGTCTTCAGTTGTCTATCATTTTCTCCCCCTCTATCTTCCTCTCCTCTCTCAGTTTCTCTCTGTCCTACCCAATAAAAGTTGGGGGGGGGTCTCCAGGAGCAGTGGATTCATTGTGCAGGCACCAAGCCCCAGCAATAACCCTGGAGGCAAAAAAAAAAAAAGAGGGAGAGAGAAAAAAGAATTTTGAGGGGCTATGTGGTGGCGCACCTGGTTGAACGCACATGTGACAATGTACAAGGAGCCACATTCGAGCTTCCAGTTCCCACTCGTAGGCAGAAAGCTTTGCAAGTGGTAAAGCAGTGTTACAGGTCTCTCTCTCTCTCTCTCTCTCTCTCTCTCTCTCTCTCCCTCTCCCTCTCTCTCTCTCTCTCTCTCTCTCCCCCCCCCTCACTTTCTCTCTCTCTCCCTCCTATCCCCTTCCCTCTTGATTTGTGGCTGTCTCTATCCAACAGATAAATAAAGATAATTAAAAAACAGAATTTTTTTATAAAAAAAGAATTTTGTTTTGATCCATACTCCCAGTGGGGGAGAAATGATAGAGGGAAGATGATCTGTGGGCTCTGAACTCCAACTCCATCAGGACCAGGAGAGAGAAGAAGGAAAAGGGAGGGACATTTGAATGTGTTAATAGATGTATGTGTGACTTGGAAAGGAAGAGAAGATGGGATCATAGAGGAAAAAAAAAAGGGCAAATGTATACAAATACAGACAGATAGTTGTAGAAATAATAGTTAAGCCATATCTGCAACCTTAAGAGAACTGCTGTAGCTTCCAATGGAGGGACTGTGAATTCAGAACTCTGGTGGTAGGAACAGTGGAGAGCTGGACCTCTGATATCTTCTAATTTTTAAAATCACTAATAAAAAACGTTTGAAAGTGTCCAACTTCTTCTGTCATCTGTGTAAACACTCTAAAACAGACATAGGTTGATTTGCACAGCACTCAAGACTCCATTGCATATTTGAATGTCAGCAAGAGTTTTTTCCTTGTAAAGCTGGTGACAATGTCTGCCTTTCTGTGTCTCTGGGCAGTGAGCTCTCCTTTGGCTTTTTTGTATATTTGTTTGTTTTATATTTATCTATTTATAAAGCTTGGGACTTGTATGTGAGCGACTTCATCACTCTTGGCTCCACTTTATTTTATTTTATTAATTCGGGGAGACAAAGAGATTCTCAAAGGAAGTATTCGGTGTTGGAGGACCTGGGCAGAAGCGACCCCCACCCCACACACACACACCCTGCGAGATCTTTAAGGAGCTGAGAAGGGACTCAGAGAATGTCAGAAAAGGAGTTTTTTGAGGAGAGTAAAGACCTCTTTTGGATTAGAAGAAAGATGGTGAGAAACAAATACTTTCTTTTTGATTCCCTGAACCTTAACTCCTCAATTTAGATCATTAACATAATGAAAGAAGAGCATCTCTTAGAGGCTAGCGCTTGAGACATTTCCCAGATGTATTTATAGCACACATCTGTTCTGTGATGAGCTTTGTTTTAAAATAAGGTACTGTGGCGCAGTGGCTAGAGAATTGGACTTAAAAGGAGATAGCAAGTTGTCTTTGCATGTGTTCACTCGCGACTTATAAAACAATGTGGACTTTTCCTACCTGGTTTAAATCTCCTTTGTGGAAAATCAGTTTCACTTTACCCTGACTTCTGTGTGACTTGAAAAACTCCTAGCAGAAGCTAATTTGCATTTGCAATCAGAAATATCTGTTCATAGCAGTTATGAAGATGTAGGATACCTGTCCTTACCAGCTATGAAGAAACACACACACACACACACACACAGAGAGAGAGAGATCTAATCTTAAAAGATAAATTAGAGGAGAGAAGATATGTGAACTAAGGAGTAAATTTCCCTTATTGCTCCAGGAATGTTAAAGAAAGGAAGGTCACAGGGAGGTCAAGAGGTGCAATGCCTTGCTTGGAATTGATACAAGACGCAAAAATGTCTACTAATGGCCTGTCGGTTTGTATTAAGCCTCAGAAAGAAAAATAATGGTTCCTTTGATCTCCTCCTGGTCATGCATGATAATAGGGCTCAAAACCTTGTCCTGATTGCAGGACGAGCTAGCTCTCTGCCCAGATGAATCATACACACAAAAAAAGAGAGACCGTAAATAGACTACACAGCCAAATAATTAAAACTTTTAGAAAAGCTTTGGTGTTGTCCAAAGTTTTGATATGTATAAAAGTGGAGATTCAAATAATTTGACTCAAACATATTTATTTATTTATATTATTATTCATTCATTCGTTTTTTTCTTACCAGAGCACGGCTCAGCTCTGGTGTTGTAGGAGATTGAACCTGGGACTTCGGAGACTCAGGTATGAAAGTCTGTTTGCATAACCATTATGCAATCCCCCCACCCTAGCAAATATTTATTAATATTGCATATGACCAGCCTGTGTCGTAAGTAGTTGAAGGAAACTGTATGTCCTATAATCTTCATGCCAGTACTGAAGTACACATTATTATGCGCACTTTCTAGTTAAAGAGACTGAAGCACAGAAATGCTCAGTGACTCACTCAGTGTCTTGCAGACAATAGTACAGCTCAAGATTTCAAAGCTGTACTTTTAGCCATTCTTTGTTGTCTATGATTTTCATTGTGTTAGTTTAACTAAAGACAGTGGTAGTGATAAGAAAGCATAGTAAAATAGTTCATACTTTGTACAACTCTGAACATCTTCCTCTGTTCAAAATGAGGCATTCTCTAGGATTAAGGTTGTAAATATATATATATGGACTAGTCAAAGTTATAATGTGAATGATGCACCAATCCCTTCCTGGGAACAAACATTATTATATTCTTCTGCATCAATTGAACTAAGACAAAGCCTTAAAAGTACTTTTGTAGTGAGAAGAACCCCAGAAGCATGACAAGATAGAAATGCTTAATGGAGACTGCACAGTGGAGTCCGTCTTGAGCTACAGCCACTCTTTATCATATTGAAAGGTATACTCCTGGTTGTCTGGGAGGTGACACAGTAGATAAAATACTGGGCTCTCAAGTATGAAGTCCTGAGTTCTGATCCTCAGCATTGCATGTGCCAGAGTGATGATCTGGTTCTTCCTCACTCTCATTAATGAATCACACACACACACACACACACACACACACACACACACACACACGTCCTTTCCGTTTCTATCTTCCTTCCTTCCTTCCCTCCTTCCTTTCTTCCTTTCTTTCTAGTCTTTATTTTTGAACAGAAATGGAGAGGGAAGAGAGAGATAGAGACAGAGAGACACCTGCAACACTGCTTCACCAGTCGCAAAGCTTTCCCCCTACCGGTGGGGGCTGAGGGCTTAAACCAGGGTCCTTGCACACTGTAACATGTGCTCAACCAGGTGCACCATTTCCCACCATTTCTATGCATGTGACATATGATCACTGTATGTACCTCAACTGCATATACTCCCCTGTCCCCTCACAAATATGCTTGACTTTCTTTCCTAGAAAATTCTTATGTATAAACCTTTACCTCACTTGATTCTATTCAGCATAAAGCCAACTTCTCAATTCATTTTTTTTTTAAAGGTTACATTTTCCTCCCACCATAAGTTGATTTCTCATCAGTCAAACCCCCTCTTTCACTCAGCTCTACTACTGGCTACAGAAACAGAGGAAAGGGAAGTCAATGTGCATGAATAAAGAAATGCAAAAAATATATAATTTATTATAGAAACTGGGAATGAGAAATTGCCATTTGCGTAGTAAACTGATATTTATGTAATAAGTAAAACACAGGCGAACACATAAAACCCACACATGTGGTCTACACTATCTCACTAGAAGAGACAGAGATGCACAGAGTCAGGGAGACAGAGGGCAGCAAGAGTGGCTGACCAGAAACATTCAAAACCTCACAGTTCAGACAGGATGGACCCCAGGCTAGCAACAGTAATAATGGTAATAGTAATAATAATCATGATGATGTCTGTTAGCTTTCAGTGATTGCTTGCTATGTGCCAGAACTTGCTATGCATGTAAACTCAGACAATTCAAGTTTTAGAAACTATCATAGTTCCCATTAGAGTCAAGGCAAATGAAACAGAAGAGATTGTGTTTGTATTGCCCAAGACTGTGTAGGCACAAGGAGAAAACAACCCCACCCCTCTGGACTCTTTCCAGACTGGTCAGAACAAGCAAATTAACATCAGACCAATTAGTAGGAGAAAAAGAATACAATTAGTTACTTATAGATAGATAGTTTACATGACTATAAATAGTAGAGGAAACGGAACAAAGTGAGGTGGTGTACCCTGTGTTAAGGAATGAAACAGGGGTCTGCAACACCAAGACCAGAGAAGGGGGGTTGACATAGGAAGGAGCAGATGACTTCTTAGGCAAAAGCTGATGGTTTGTTTGCTCTGCCTTAATATAATTTTCTCTTGTCAATCTAAAAGAGAGAACAAACACAGCTTTTAGATGAGTTGATTAAAGGATCAAGGTATGGACTCTACCCAGGAGGGATTCAAATTTAGTATCAGTCATCAGATTGCTTCAGATAAACTGGTTCAAAGATTGGATCCTGGAATGGCTACTTTATATAGAATGTATATGTCATGGGTTGTTAGAGTAACCATTGCTAGGAATTCTACAAAGTAGAGTAAGTTAGACAATATATCTTCTGTCCTGCTGTTTTCTATATAAACAAAATCATCCAATTTATGTATGTATTTATTTATTATTATTTTAATGTGAGAAAGAGGGCCCAGGCCACTGCTCAGTTCTGGTTTATGGTGGTGCTGGGGATTGAACCTGATACCTCACTGTCTCAGGCATGAAAGTCTTTTCTAATAACCATTGTGCTGTCTCCCCAGCATTCGTTTTTATTCCTACCTACTGTATTAACCCGTTCTTTTGAGAACCGGGGTTCGGACATCAAGGATGATTATTTTGTGTGAGTCTTTGATGGCTAATTAATGATCAACATGACTGTGAGTTGTTTATATTTTTCTGACTCATTTCCTTGCAAAGAATATGGAATTTTCACTGAATCATATATGTCTAAGAAAGATGACAGCATCAATCTGATTTCTTTGACAATCAGCAGTCTCTTTAACACTCTGTTAAGGAAAAATTATTTCTGAAGATGGCTACAAATCTGGGCATTATTCTTTGTTTATAGTGATGATAATAGTTCCTCTTGGAGCTTTGAGAATGTTGTGAGACCTTATGTCTACATGCCAAGTTGGCAATTATAAATGTCTTTTCAAGACATCAAGTAAAAGCCTTTCTGAGCATTTTGGGGGAAACCAATATTTCTACCCTTAAGATATATCCAGTCATTCAAATATTAGATGGCTATTGAAGTGATCAACAAGAAGAGAAACTTTCTGTTCAGTTCAAAAATAAACCTGAATAAATGTGAGTTAAACCAATTTCTACATGATTTGTAGTGGTGACAATAACACATGCTTTCATCTAATAATGTTGGTTAAAAATCCTTTAGGGACTTAAGAAAATTGATTTAACTTTCAAAATTCAGAAAACATTTAGATAAGAAATTCTTCTTCTTCTTCTTCTTCTTCTTCTTCTTCTTCTTCTTCTTCTTCTTCTTCTTCTTCTTCTTCTTCTTCTTCTTCTTCTTCTTCTAGCGTTTGCCCTTCTTCCGTAGCCAGTCAACAGCGTCAGGTTGAGCCTGATGTAAAGTTTCGAGACCTCCTTTGAATCTGGAGAGGTGGCAGTCGTTGACTATGTGGGTCATAGTCTGTCTGTAGCCGCAGGGGCAGTTCGGGTCATCTCTGGCTCCCCAGCGATGGAACATAGCGGCGCACCGGCCATGGCCTGTTCGATAGCGATTGAGGAGGGCCCGATCATAACGTGCTAGGTCAAAGCGGGGTCGACGCTCGCAGGGGTCTGTGATGAGGTGTTTGTTCTTTACCTCAGCTGACTGCCAACTCTGTTTCCAAGAGTCTGGAACAGAGAAGTTCAGTGTAGGCGTAGGGGACCAGATTGGGTGACGAGACGTCAAGCGTTGAACAGGGTGGGCGAAGATATCCGCGTATATTGGCAGGTCCAGTCAAGCGTAGACATGGGAAATGAACTTAGATGATGCCGCATCCCGACGAATATCTGGCGGGGCGATGTTGCTAAGAACTGGCAGCCATGGAACCGGGGTGGAACAGATGGTTCCAGAAATTATCCTCATGGAGGAATATAATTTGGAATCGACCAAGTGGACATGGGGGCTACGGAACCATACTGGGGCACAGTATTCTGCAGTGGAATAGCATAATGCTAGAGAGGATGATCGTAGTGTGGAAGCGCTCGCGTCCCATGAGGAGCTGGCCAGTCTTGCAATGATGAAATAAAATATACATACACATGACTCAAGTTTAAACCAGCCCCCACCTCTACTGCATTGGGGCAAGTTTTGCTGTGATGTCTTTCCCTTTCTCCCTTTGTTGCTTGCTCTCTTTCTACCAGAAAAAGTCAGCCCAGAGTGGTTAATCCCTTGTGATGGGGAAAGGGAAGGTGAATTATTTACTATCTCCTAACTTGCCTTAAGATTTACATATCAGGAAATAGTTCACTTGTATAGTATACTACTTTGTCATGGGCATGACTCAGGTTCAAGTCCAGGGCCCACTACATTGAAGGGAGCTTCAGTGCTATAGCATTCTCTCTCTCTCTCAATATCTCTCTCTCTCTCCCTCCCATCTCATATATATAATTTTTGAAATTATCTTATTTAACTGATTCTTTTTGTTTTAATTATCAGAACACTTGTCAGCTCTGGTTTATAGTAGTGCAGAGAATTGAACCTGGAACTTTGGAGCCTAAGGCATGAGAGTCTCTTTGCATAACCATTATACTATCTACCCTTGCCCTCTACCTTCTATCTCTAACTAAAAAAATCAAAACAAAATGAGCAAAAACAAAAAGGATTTATATATTTGATATACAAAAACTGAGCAGTGCACTGGTCTCTCATAAAAATAAATCATAAACTAAGAATATTTTTTAAAATAAATAAATAAATTTACTTTCTTGAAGCTAGTTGTCATTTTCTTTAAATCTGATTTTTTTAAATTATAGGAACAACCGCTTTCTACAGTCAATACACAATTGAAGTTTTTAACATCTTTGTCATTAAAGTCGGTGCTAAACCTAACACTTGTACTTTATGTAGGATTTGGTATAAAATTAAAGATGACTGGAGATTTTGCACACAGAAGTTGGTAACAGGGAGTCGGGCTGTAGCGCAGTGGGTTAAGCGCAGGTGGCGCAAAGCACAAGGACCAGCATAAGGATCCCGGTTTGATCCCCGGCTCCCCACCTGCAGGGGAGTCACTTCACAGGCGGTGAAGCAGCTCTGCAGGTGTCTATCTTTCTCTCCTCCTCTCTGTCTTCCCCTCCTCTCTCCATTTCTCTCTGTCCTATCCAACAATGACAACAACAATAATAACTACAACAATAAAACAACAAGGGCAACAAAAAGGGAATAAATAAATAAAATAAATATTTTAAAAAAAGAAGTTGATAACAATACCTGAAATTTTCTAGAAGCCAATTTTTTATTTTTTATTATTGAAGACGAAAATAGATCTATTTGTCAGACATAACAAATAAAATGTAAGACTCCTGCATTCTGAAATTCAGACTAAACTATGCATTTAGATTAGGCTATAGATAGAAAAAAATTTAAAAGCTTGGAATCACTTAAAATTGACCTGGACCTCTTGTGTGCATGAAGCTAATACTGATTCTTTCATTAGTTTGGGAACAGAAAGAAATGGCAGAGATGGAGACAAAATCATTATTAGTTTCTTGCAAGTTTTTGTCTGATAGCTACATAGCTTTTGTCCACTAGACATATATGCATAGACATACACAGACATTCTTTGTATAAACATAAAACTGGTTTTTTTTTTTACTAATAGTATAATATAAAGAATGAACAGGTAACATTTATAGTTTTAATGCCTCATGTGAATTGCAGTGTCATTTTATCCATGTCATTTTTAGTATCAGTTACCATTAGGACTTCAGCAAATATTATATTTAACATGCAAGTTATTTTTAAATGCCTCAGTTCACATGATGAACTGTGCTTATTTCTCTTATTAGAGTAATCGGTTATTTTACCACTCAGTCATTTAGCCGAAGTGGTAAAATTCTTTCTTATATGGGTGTGGTCACTAAACCATCAACATGAACTGTTAGCTAAGAATCTTTCTTCCTATCTATCTTTCTGTTTCCCAGAGCTGTACTCAGCTCTGGCTCGGTGGTGGTGGTGGAGGAGTTGAATTTGGGACTGGGGAGCCTCAGGCATGACAGGCTATTTGCATAACCATTATGCAATCTCCTCACCTGCTGAGAATATTTTCAAGGCAGAGTTCCCATTGAATTATAGTACTCTTGTAGTATACATCTCCAGTTCTTCTATGTCAATACCTTTTATGACTGCTTAGTCTAAGAAAACATTAATTGAAATACATTCCAAGTATGCCTTATGTCAGGAAAGGCAGATGTGGGGTCTGCCTGATGGAAGTTTATCAACAGAAGCACTAAACCTGGCCTGGGGTGTGAAAAAGGACACCTTCCAAAAGCAGTAATTAAGCAGCTCAAGTGGTAGTACAGTGGGAAAAGTGCTGGACTCTAAAGCATAAAGCCCCAAGCTGGATTCTTGGTATCACACATGCCAAAGTGGTGTTCTAGTTCAAATAAGTAAATAAATTATTATTTTTTATTATCTTTATTTATGTATTGGATACGGACAGCCAGAAATTGAAAGGGAACGGAGTGATAGAGAAGGAAAGAGACAGAGGGAAATCTGCAACACTGCTTCACCACTTACAAAGCTTTCCCCCTGCGGGTGAGGACAAGAGGCTCAAAGCTGGGTCCTTGTGCATTGTAACATGTGCACTCAGTCAAGTGCACCACCACCTGGACCCAAATAAATCTTTTCTTAAAGGAGCAGTAATTAAGCTGGCATGTAAAGGTTGGTTATGCAGAGAGAGAGAAAAGCAATTTACCTCTGGACAAAGAAAAGGCAAAAAACCACAATATATCATGAAATAGCAAATAACAGGAGGAAAAAAATACTAATAAATGAAATCTGCAGAAGTTAGTTTGTGAAGATTTTAAAAGCCACACTACCTCCTATCCTATGGTTTTGTTAATGTCTCCTTTCTTAAATAAATAAAAAAGAGAGAAAATAAAATTAAAAAGCCACACTACGTATTTTACACTTTAATTGGAAGCTATTTCAAATAGAGGAATTAGACCTTTTCCTTTGATATATTTTCTAAATAGCATGGTAGGAAACAAAATAGAACTCTGCAGAAATGCTATTGACCTGAAGTTGCTAATGTGTGAGCATTTACAGTCCAGTGGAAAAAGGCCAAGAAAACTCACATCGGTTAGGGCTCTAGGGAAATAATTATTTTGAGGACAGGATTGGAAGATGCTTATAGAATGGCTAGTCATACTGCAAGTAAGAGCCAAGGAGAATATTGAAATCTGGGGTGTACAAAGAAGACAGTGAAAGCAAAGAGCAGAAGGGAATAGAGAAGCAAATAACATTTTCACAGCTACAGCAACCGTCACACTTGGTTTCAGTATGTGGCATTTCAGTACCTGATACATACCTTTTTACTTGCTGATTATAACACATATGTAATTATATTCAGTTTCACCTCTAATTTAGCACAATGTAATATTTAACACACGACTGGTGCAATTAATTCAGACTCAGGGATGACAAGTTTAAAACGTCCTACTTCACATCTGTTTTACTTCAACATCACAATAATAATGTTTTCAAAAGAACCAGCATTTAATACCAAATCATTTCTTGGCACTATAAAAACAGAATACAGGACTTAGAAACAAGAGTTGTAGACAAGCCCCAAACCTGACTTAAAATAAATTCCCTTTACAGTCAACAATATTTATACCCCTTTCCCATATTAGGGAGCTACTCTCTTCCCTGACCCAGCTTTCTGTCCCTTTTCCAGCCATGACATCATCTCCCCAGATAATAACTTAGATCCACCTGCATATCAGATTTCAGGCTCAGGAAAACAATAAATAAATAAATTCGCACTTTTAAAATCTGAGAAACTAATTCAGATTTTTTTTTCTCCTATAGATTTTTGGAGAATTCTCTGAGTTTAACATAGACTGCATTAAGATTATACATTTTTCCTTGATATGTCACTCATAGTCATTCTTAGTTTACTTTACAATAGCATCCAATTTTGCCTCGACTTTAAAACTTAGAAATAATTTTCTTGGGGCCAGATGGTGGTGGCGCACCTGGTTGAGCATACGTTACAGTGTGTAAGGACCCAGGTTCGAACCCCGGGATCCCCACCTGCAGGGAAAAAGCTTCACGAGTGGTGAGGCAGAATTGCAGGTGTCTCTCTGTCTCTTTCCCTCTCTATCACCCCCTTCCCTCTCAAATTCTGGCTGTTCCTATCCAATAAATTAAAAAGATAATAAAAAAATTAAACAGAAAAAGAAATACTTTTCTTTCTAGGAAAATTCTACTCTAAAAGCTTTATGCTATGTGACAGAATCCATTACTGAATTATTATTATACATAAAACTCATTTAAAATTGCTTTGTTTTTATTGCACCAAAGTGAAAGACTCTTGGAGAGGAGGGTGGGGAGACAGATCTGGGAAGTGAGTGAAGCAGGGGGTGGGGACTTTGAGGCCCTGGCGCATTATGGTGAAAAATGACCTAAATTGGGCATAAGAGAGAGTTGCCAATGCCTATCATGGGGAGATGAGAAATTGTAATCTTGTTTCATAAACTATACTGTAAACCTTAACTCCCCTATAAAATGCTAAAATGATAAAAGAAAACATCATTTGGGGAAACCAAAAGCATGAATAACAGTTTTAAGCTATTCACAACTTCAAGATATACTCACACACATAAACAGGCATAATACCACTGTCTCACTAATCTTTAGGATCCCTTTCTTTGGGGGGGGAAGACTGTGATTAAAAATTTAATCATTTTTTCCTCCTGAATCCATAATAAATTACATTTCTCAGATTCCTTTGTATCTTAACAAAAGCATATTTAAAAAATTTTTTATTTATAAAAAGGAAACACTGACAAAAAACCATAGGATAAGAGGGGTACAACTCCACACAGTTCCCACCACCAGAATACTGTATCCCATGCCCTCCCCTGATAGCTTTCCTATTGTTTATCCCTCTGGGAGTATGGACCCCGGGTCATTATGGGGAAGCAGGGCTCCAGGGACACATTGGTGGGGTTGTCTGCCCAGGGAAGTCCGGTTGGCATCACGTTAGCATCTGGAACCTGGTAGCTGGAAAACAAAGAGTTAAAATATAAAGCCAAAGAAATCGTTGACTAATCATTAATCTAAAGGCTGGAATAGTTCAGATGAAGAGTTGGGGGTCTCTGTTTTGTAGGTAGTTAGTAGGCCTCTTCTAGTTATATTCCAAAGGGTCCATGACTATACTAGTTTTTTGTTTTTTTTTCTTCCTCTTCCTGACATCTGATATGCAATGAGCTCAGATCTACAGGGATACAGAAGTCACATAGGCTCCTAAGCTGAATATGGGCCCCAGATCAGATCAAATCGATGAGGCTTATAGTCAACAATATTTATACACCTTTCCCATATTTGAAAGCTACCCTTTTCCCTGATCCAGCTTTCTACTCCTTTTTCCAGCCATGGCATCATCTCCCCAGACAATAAAAGCTTATTTTCACAAGTAGAAAATAATATTTTCACATATGCCACTCCTGGTGCAGGACTTTGGTCTAAATCCTTTATAGCCTCCACCTTTTCTGTTTATAGGAGCTCAGCTTAACCAGACCTTGCAGAAGATAATGTCTGAGGATAGATACAGCGGGAGATGGCACAGTGCATAAAGTGATGGACCCTCAAGCATGAGAGACAAGAGATACTCCCATCCCTCTGGTAACAGCTGTAAGATACCAACATAGAAAAGCATGACCATTCCAGCCAGTGCAGGACCAGCTGACAGGCAATCCTCATTCCTGATGTCCCTAGCCAATTATCTGAGGTCTTGCCAAATCATATGGCAGCTCCATCTGTTCGTCCTTCTCCTAAGTGTCCATCTCTAATAGACATTGGCCCCTCAAGGTCTGTCTCTGCATCTGTTTTAGGATCCTCCACCTGGAACTCTCCTGATGTCAGTGCTGAGAATGACGTAATACCAATATCTTTGATTACAGGGCAGATTTGTTTACTGGGTGAAAAGGAAGTGAGTCATGAAACCTGCAGTTAAAAAAATAAAAGGTCTAGTGACCGAGGTGGTTCAGGCAGCAAAATGCAAGAAAGATACAGATGAGAAAGCACTTTGGTCTCCAGCACCACGTCCTGCAGAGGAATGCCCTGAACTAATTCTCTCTCCCTCTAAGTTAGTAAACAAAAATCTTTAATTTTGAAGGATTACAGCAGGGAAGATAGCATAATGGTTATGCAAAAAGACTTTCTCATCTACTGCTTTAAAGTCACAGATTCAATTCCCTGCACCACCATAAGCCAGAGCTGAGCAATGCTCTGATAAAAAATTAAATCAAGTATACAAACTCAAAACATAAAACATTACTTAGTTATAATAGCATCAGTGCAGGAAAAATAAAGAGAAAGGAAGAAAGAAAGAAAGAAAGAGAAAAAAAGAAAGAAAGAAAGAAAGAAAGAAAGAAAGAAAGAAAGAAAGAAAGAAGGGAGAAGGAAAGAAAAAGAAAGGGGGATTCAAGAATGAAAAGCTGGGAACCAATTCTTTGGAACATTGGTGTTTTCTTTCTTCTGTCATGTAATATTTCCAGAAATATATCTGCCTGTTAGTTTTTCATATAACCGGTTTTAAATTTTGTTTATAACTATTGTAGCTTTATTTTCATTGCACTGATTTGCCTTCTAGTTTCTATCTTTTATTCTATACTTCGGTTTTATTCTGTTGTTTGTTGTTGAACTTCTAAAGTCGACCCTTGACTGTTAAGTTTGATGGTTAGCTCCTCTCTATCGAAAATATTTAAAACTATAGTTTTCTTCTAGTATCATTTTTAGTGTGTTTTAAGTCTCTGTGTATGTGGCTTTGGTTACTTTCTGTGACCAACTGCATTACAGAAAGAAGGCGGGGGCTGGATGGGGTGCATGGGTTAAGAGCACTTAGTACTATGAGCAAGGATGCACGCCAAGGAAGCTGGTTCGAGCCCCACTCATCACCTGCAGCGGGGATGCTTCACAAGCAGTGAAACAGGTCTGCAGATGTCTATCTTTGTCTCTCCCTCTCTATCTCCTCTTCCCCCCTTAATTTCTCTCTGCCCTAAGTAGAGGGAAAGAAAGTCTAACTTTATAATGGAGACACCTAACAAATAACTACTTCACAGGAGCTGGGCAGTGACGCAGCAGGTTAAGCGCACATGGCGCGAAGCGCAAGGACTGGCATAAGCATCCGGGTTCAAGCCCCCAGCTCCCCACCTGCACAGGGGTCGCTTCACAGGCGGTGAAGCAGGTCTACAAGTGTATCTTTCTCTCCCCCTCTCTGTATTCCCCTCCTCTCTCGATTTCTCTAACAACTACAGAAATAACAACAACAATAATAACAACAACGATAAACAACAAGGGCAACAAAAGGGAAAACTAGCCTCTAGGAGCAGTGGATCTGTAGTGCAGTAATGCAAGCCCCGAGCCCCAGAAATAACTCTGGAGAGAAAAAAAAAAACAAAACAAATAACTAGTTCACCCCCAGATGATCAAGGTCAATCTCAACAGTAAAGATAAATCATGTTGATAATAGCTACCTTACATTATGATGTGATGAAAATCCACTTCACCTCTGTGATTGTCCTCCAAAAAAACAAAGCCATAACCTGTCTCATCATCATGAAACCACCAGACAAAAATTCTAATAGGGAGCATCTTGCCAAATACAAAATCTGTACTTTTCAACATTGTCAAAGTCAGCAAAATCAAGATAAATCTGAGAAACTGTTTCAGCCAAAAGAACCTTGAGGAGGGAACTCAAGAGATATTTCATTGTGTCGCCATGTGCACAGCTCAAGTTTGAACCCTGGCACCACACGGGTAATACAACACCGAGGAGAGCTCTAGTGCAGTGATGTCTCTCCTCGTTCTTTCTCTCTGACTACTCACTGTCTGAACAAAACAAAAGTTTACCAGAACAATGAAATCACACATGCAAGAGACCACTGGCTCAGGAAAAAGGAAAAGATTAAAAAAAAAAAAAAAAAGTTAGGTTACATAATAGCTACTTAACCTAGATGGAGTCCTAGAACAAGGAAGAAAAAAAAGTAAAGAAAAACTAAGACAATTGGAATAAAGTATGAAGCTGAGCTAATTATCATGGAGCGATTGGTTCACTGTAGCAAATGCACCAAGTAATACACGATGCTGACAATAAGTGAGTGGAGGGTGTGAGGGAGGCCAAAATGTTCCAGGATAAGTAGAAGAATCGGGAAAACTCTGGTGAGATTGGGGTGGGGGGCCATGTGAGCACAGGTCTGGAAGCGAAAAGGTCAGAGAACGGGGAATTGATGTCCAAGCTGTAAAGATAGACAGCTCAGTTCAAGTAGAAAGGGAGTAGTTGTCTTTCATCTGTGTTCTGTTCTATTCAGGTCATCTGTGGATTACATCATGTTCACCACAATAGTGAAACCGTTCTTTTTTATTCACTGTTCTGACTCCAATGCTAATTTCTTCTGGAAACATTCTTACAAAACACACAGAAATAATGTTTTCCTGGATGTCTAGCTATTCCTTAGCCCAGGCAAGTGTTGCATGAAACGGCGGTCACACTGCTCTTGTTGTTGTTAAGCTCCAATTTTTTTTTTTTTAATTTTTATCTATAAAAAGGAAACATTGACAAAACCAGAGGATAAGAAGGATACAACTCCACACAATAACCACCACCAGAACTCCATGTATCCCATCCCCTCCCCTGATAGCTTTCCTATTCTTTATCCCTCTGGGAGTATGGACCCAAGGTCATTGTGGGATGAAGGTGGAAGGTCAGGCTTCTGTAATTGCTTCCCCTCTGAACATGCAGCCCAGTTTTTGATACTGGAAGTGTAGAGGTGGGAGTAGGAAGTTGGGAGAGTGGAATTTGGTTAATTTATCAATATCTTCCTGCTGTTACATCTATTTTAACCTCATATATTGGTCATTTACTTGAATATTTTCTTAGGCAGTTACAGACTTCATTTCCTTACACACTTACACAGACATCCGACTCTTTTAGTTAGAATCTTTCTGACATGTTTTTTTGTTGTTGTTGTTTGTTTGTTTGTTTTGCCACCACTAGAATCCAGAAAGGAAAAGAGAACAAAAGACATCTGCAGATCTGCTTCACTGCTTATAAATCTTCTCCCCTGCAGGTGGGAAGTGGGGGCTTGAACCTCAGTTTCAGCACTTAACTGGGTGTTCCACAGCCCTAACTCCCACCCCACATGCTTTTTAGAAAGTTATTACCTTCAGTTCTGGATCCATTATCTTTACATGTGACTTTTGTAAATAGTATATAGATGTCAATGTTTGTTTTGTGATAGGCATGTTTCAGTCAACTGCTCTCTTGTAAGAAATATGCATTAGATTGCACTATATGATATATAGTATATGTATATAAGATATATATATATATATACATTTTTCTGTCATTTCTTCTTATTTTAGTGTGTTATCACTTTTTATTCTTCATTTCTTATGTCCCCCAAAGGATCTTTGCATGGATCACACCACTCAGTTCATTCTATCTTCTTTATTCATCATTTAAGGCTACCAAAACCTTTGGGCACAGCTATCTGTAGAGTCAACAAAAAGAACTAGTTATGTAATCTGTTCTTTACACTATCTGATGTAGCATCGCCTACATTTGTATTTAAATATTCAACACGAAATTTACTTTAATGAGTTTTGCATAGCAAGATATCCAAAATCTTGTAATCTTGTGTATTTTTAGTATGCCCTCATATTTCAGCAATAGTTTGCTCAGATATAAAATACTGAGTTCTAAATATTTTATGTAAGTACCTTAAAAAACACTATTGTCTAATGGTAATCTGATTTTTTGTTCCTTTTTATTTCTCTTTATATACGTGTGTGTGTGTGTGTGTGTGTGTGTGTGTGTGTGTGTAGAATTTCCTTTTTGCAGGAGTTGGGCTGTAGCGCAGCGGGTTAAGCACAGGTGGTGCCACGCAAAGTACAAGGACTGGTGTAAGGATCCCGGTTTGAGCCCCGGCTCCTCACCTGAAGGGTAGTCGCTTCACAAGTGGTTCTGGTCCTTTTTGTTCTGAGTATGATTACATTTTATTACAAAGCAAGACTGTGTTCTCTTTTTTTTTCTGAAGCAGGTCTGGAGGTGTGAAAAAAAATTTCCTTTTTGTTCTGAGTATGATTATATTTTATTACAAAGCAAGAATGTGTTCTCTCTTTTTTTGAGCTTTTCTTTTTTAACATTTGTCTATTTATTATTGGGTAGAGACAGAGATAAACTGAGAGATGGGAGAGATAAAGAGGCAAAGACAAAAGAGAGGCACTGGATTCTTGCCTCACCACTTGTGAAGCTTTCCCCCTGCAGGTGAGGACCAGGGACTTGAACCCGGGTCCTTGCACACTGTAATGTGTGTTCTTAACCAAGTGTGCCACTCCAAGCCCCGAATGTGTTCTTTGTATTTCCTTGTTACACTCTGTGTTTTCAATCTCTGGCCTGATGTTTTAAATTATTTATTGAAGCTCTCATTTTTCTATGGAAATTAAATGTATTAAATAGATAAAATTAATGAGTTATTTCTTTCAATATTTCCTTCTCTTCATTTTAATTTATATCTCTTTCTGGGAGTTCTGTTATTTAGATATGCTACTCTAGCTTCCTTTTTCAATTAAAAAAAAACTATGAGAGTGTCAGTCAGGGATTGAATGCAGGACCTCTGGTGTCTCTGGCATGAAATCTATTGTGTAAAATAAATTGTGTAAAATCTATTGTGTAAAATATTGTGCAACCTCCCCTTTCATCATCTCCTGTAACTTTTATTTCATAATTTTTATTTATTTTACCTTTCCTTTCTTCTTACCTGGAAAAATTTCCAAATCTAATCCTCCAATTTGCTAATTCATTCTCAGCTGTATCCCTTTGCTATATGTCACATTAATGTGTGGTTTATTAGAAATATAATTGTGGAAAAATTAAATATTTTCTTTGGCTCTTATGTTCTTGTTCTTCTTGTTAGGACATTTCATTATCTCAGTTTTTTAAATCTATCATTCTACATTCTTGACCCATCTGTTCTGATAGTTCTACCTCTTTTAAAAACTCTAACAATGTTTTTCCCTTTACATTTCTACTTAAGTATCTTGTGTTCTCTTGGTGAGTTCTTTTTTTCCCCTTTGAACTTACAGGACAGTAAACTAGACATGACCCCTTATAGTAGAAACTAGTGAACTCAGAGGAAAAGTGATGGGCCTTGGATGGAGAACCGTAATTGCTAAATGAGATCAGTGTTCTGCTCCAAACAAGTTTTCAGCTCAGAATCCCTCTTCTCCTCATTTGCACTACCTGTTCCACTCAATCCAAGCTGTTTCTATATTGTAATCCCCATGGCTAGTTGAGGCGATGAAAAGCGTAGTTGCAGAGTTATGGAGGTCAAGAAGGCATCATTTACTGGTGGTTCAGAAGGCATCAGAATGGCTTAGAGCTTTGGCCTTAAAATCACGAGTTCTTGAATTTGATACCTGGCATCACATATGTCAGAGTGATGCTTAGGTTCTTCCTGTTTCTTCTCTCTCATGTTAATAAAGAAATGAATGTTTTCATTTAATAAAAAGGCACTGTGGTTTGAGAGGTAGTACAGTGGATAAAGTATTGGACTCTCAAGCATGAGTTCCTGAGTTCAATCCCCAGCACTCTTTCTTCCTTTAAGTAAACAAATAAATAGGTTTTAAAGAGACAGTACCGCTGAAGTCAGTAACCATTTGTTTTATTAGTTTCTGGTAAGTGCTGGACATCTGGTGAAATCAGCATGTTCAGGGTGGAATGGCCACAGGCAGCACTGGACACCAGTACTTCCCTGATTGTCCTCCAGAGGACCCTTGAATAGAACCCTGTAGATATTTAAGTAGACATCAGAAGTACTGGGGAACAACAAAAATTGTAAAAACAGAACTCTCCAGAGAACATTTTCCCTGCTTTATCTTTTCACCATCACCTGCTTTCTCCTACACACACACACACACACACACACACACACACACACACACACACACACACACAAAACCACCCACACTCTACCTGGTTTTCTCCCACCCATGGAACTTTTTTTCTTATCATACCTACAAGATTAATCTCTTGCAGAAAGATATTATAAAACTAATCGTAGTTTTATAATGATAGTTTGATAATGTAGCAGAAGAGTGTGGGAGCTAGATAGAGAGACCCCTTGTGATTTTTTAGTCCAGGGTTCTCAGTTTGGAAAAGCACTGTCACTCTTTGATTATGAGACTACAAACTTCCAGGAGCTGAGTAGCAGCTAAGAGCATGCTTTGAAAAGGATCATGTTTGCTCAGCAAAACGTTCAGTGCCTATCACTGCTTGGAGAAATATTTAATTTTCTTTCTATAAGCATATACCAGGTGTACGACCCTTTTTTTCAGAAGCATATAGAAAGGAGGAAAAAAAAAAAAGCAGGCTTCTTTGTTCGGCAGTGCAGATATTCAGAAGGCTTTGACAATGCAGGTCTGTAGGAAGGTTTGGGGTAACTTTTCTGGTTATGAAAGCCAGTGGGAACCTTGACCACACAAGATAAGATAAGTTAAAAAAAAAAAAAGCTGAAACTAGAACAATGATAGAATTCATCATAAAAAAAAAATCAATGATAAGGAGAAACTTCCATCAGGATTGGGGAGCAGCATGAAGAGAAATTAAATGTAGGATTGGAGGGATCAGAGAAGCTGTGGAAATCAGATATTTTACTGAGAAGGAATAACCACAGTGTCTGACACCCTGGTCAAGTATAGCCCAGGAGTAAAGTGTCCTTGACTTTAGGGACAAGGAGACTGGAATTCAGAGTGCTGGAAATAGAAAGATAAAATGAAATATGGGGTGCTTATGAGCGACTGTTTCAAGAAGTTTGACTATAAAGGGGAAAAGACAGAAAGGAAATGTGTGGGATGCATATTTAAAAACAACACATTCATACAAACAAAAGCAATAAATCTCAACTGTAATCACCATGTAACATTGTTGGGGAGATTTAAAATATCTACCAGTGGACAGATCCTGCCTATTATATTCTGATTTAATCAGTTTGAAATGAGACAGTCATCAGTAGTTTTTTGAAAGCTTCTTAATTACACTTAATGTATAGCCAGACTCAAAGCCACTACCCTAAGGAAAAGTCCCAGGAAATGAGGGGTACATAAAAGTAAGGAGAAAATAATACAGTGGTTGGAATAAAAGAAACTTGAGCAGGTTCAGGGAACTTGCTCTTAAGTAGGAGGAACTTTTCTTCTACTGAGAAAAGAAAAAGGGAAGAGACTATTGTGTCAAGAGTCAGTAACTATTTGAGATATGGGAGAAAGTCATCAGTTATTATCTTACAGATTGTGTTTTCTCTGTGAAGTAGGGAGAAGAACAGACATGGAAGACAGGTCGGAGAAGAAATTATTGACAGCAGAGAATGTTGTGAGAGATTACAATAGGATCCTGACACAGTATCGGATATTACTAAATATCCTTTGTCGACCATGGTAGAACCATGTGCTCTTAGAAAACTTTCTCTGCCAGTGTTAAGATTTCTGTTTTGCTCAGCCCAGCAAAGTGGAGAGTTGTAGTAATATCGGTTCATAATTGGAAGATCATGAGTCACAGTGGGGACAAAAAAGGACTTGCAAATATGGATGAGTTGAAAAATCTGGGGAAAAAATGGGGAAAGGAGTTGAAGGAAACTGATAAGGATAAAATAGAAAGTTGCAGAGACTTCAAGAGTCAATGAGACGAGAAGTTACATAGCAAAAGAACAAGACTGGTGAAAGAGAAAATCAGAATCTGCTGTGATGATGCAGAATCTTACAATCTTGTTAATCTTTATTTAATCACTAATAAAGCATCTAAAAAAGAATCTATTCATGATTCTTCTTCTTCTAGCATTTGCCCTTCTTCCATAGCCAGTCAACAGCGTCAGGTTGAGCTTGATGTAAAGTTTCGAGACCTCCTTTGAATCTGGAGAGGTGGCAGTCGTTGACTATGTGGGTCATAGTCTGTCTGGAGCCGCAGGGGCAGTTCAGGTCGTCTCTGGCTCCCCAGCGATGGAACATAGCGGCACACCGGCCATGGCCTGTTTGATAGCGATTGAGGAGGGCCCAATCATAACGTGCTAGGTCAAAGCCGGGTTGTTCATGATAATGAGAATAAATGCTGGAATTTGAGTTTTCAGATGTGAACAGAATTGGAGGAAGAACAGGTCTAGATATGGTAAAATCAAGAGTGAAAAATATAACAACATTGCATTTTATAAAAGATAATAAATACACTTTCCCAAATATACTACATATAGTGTAAATTTATACTTATAGTTTGCTTACCATGCCCAGGATATTTTTGAAAGCATAAAAAGGGACAAAAAATTTAAAAGGAAAAAATTGGCATAGCTCTATTCGAATAAATAGGACTAAGTGAACATTAGCGAAATCATTCACTGTGGTATGGTGGTTAATTTTTTTTTCTCTTTCATTTACCAAACGTTGTCTGTTAGTTAAATAGTACTTCTATGATCTTTAAAGGTAATATGTCTTATATTTAAAGAAACAAAAATCATTTAGTCCAAATGAACTTTGTTCTTTCAGGGTACTTTAGTGTTCAAAGGAAGTAATAATCTGAACTATGAAATCTATTGAGTATATTATTATAGAGTCCTTAATGCAAACAAGGACTTCTGTGAGTCACTTTCTTTCCGGGTCATTTGCAACCATGAGATAGCAATCAGGACTAACTACTTACAATTATAAATATTTACTCCCGAGACAAGTTCCTTATACTGATAATGTTAACTTAATAAATGAAAGTTGACATTGCTTTATTACAGGACTTCCCTTTGTGAAGTTTATGTATTGTATTGGAAAGAACTTCTTGAAGGAGAAAAAGCTGTCCCTGGTTATCCTATTTTCATTTGCAACCCTTCCAACAAACACAGAAATTTCCTATCTGTTGCATATATATACTAAGCAGAAATTCTGGTTTGCCTGGTCTATGGTAGAGTGTAAATCTTGATTTTATATATATATAGAAAGAGAGAGAGAAAGAGTTTGAACAGCCAGTATTCTATTTAATTCAGCCAATTCAAAATGGGGTTTTGGAGTTTTGCTCCCTTGTTCCTCGAATATTGTCATGTTTACATGTTTACTTGACTGTCTACATTCCTGTCATTTTTGAAATGCCAGCCTTCCTAAAGGTTCCAGCTCACCACCAATGGATAGAACCCAATAAACAAATTCTGTGTCTTCTTTTTTTGTCTCTTCTTTGAAGATTTCAGGTAAAGAAGTCAGCTAAAATTGCAACTAGCTAAGTAAAGAGCAAATCAAATATCTTAGGTACTTCAAATAGGCAAACTGAAAGAGTTGCCTTCAGTGAAAAGGTCAAAGCTTCAACAACGTAGAGCAGGATGTTTCAAAATGTTTAGCTGTGAGCACAGAGCCACAATTGGCAAGAAATCCAGGAAGAGACTGACAGCTGGCAGAACTACAGAGGGCTGTTTTCAAGAACATCATTGGGGTCTTACAACAACAGCTGTCAATAATACCGTAGATGAAAAGAACATATTTAAAAAAAAAAACTTTCACTCAAGCATCATCTTGGCTTTTTTAAGTTTTGCTTTAAGGAAACTTACTTTTGAAAAATTTAACTATAGGAATATAATAGCAATTATTATGTTGTAATAATAATAGTAATAATTTTTATTTTAGAAGAAGATGGCTGTTACCTCTTATATAGTTCGTCTGTGCTATTTCAGCTACTAATATTTTATACAGCTCAGAGCAAAAATATTTTCATCGCTTAAAATAATGGCAACATAAATATTGAAACTTCATCCTAAAAAGTAATTTTTAGCTCTGTCCAAGATGGGTCAGAGAAGGTGGGTTCATTGTTCTTGATAGCTGCATAGTATTCCATTGTGTATATATACCACAGCTTTCTCAGCCACTCATCTGGTGTTGGGCACCTGGGTTGCTTCCAGGTTTTAGCTATTATGAATTGCGCTGCTATGAAACAGAAAAGTTTTATGGTTATGCAGAAAAGCAAAGCCCCAACAGCCTGGGAGGTGGCATAGTAGATAAAACATTGGACTCTCAAGCTTGAGATCTTATGTTTGATCCCTGGAATTTGAGCATATCTGTCATATTTGGAAACATCAAGAAACCAGTATAGCTTATACATAATGAGTGAACAGAGAAGTGGACAATGACAGAGAGAAAGCCAAGGAGCAAGCGGGTCATGGACAAGATTTTTATTTTTATTTTTATTTTTTAATTGACTTAATAATAATCAATAAGACTGTAGAAGAAGAGGGGTACAATTCCATATGATTCTACCAGAGTTCTGCATCCCCTTCCCTCCATTGGAATATTTCCTGTTCTTCATTCATCTGGGAGCATGGACTATGGAGTCAATATGGAGTGCAGAAGGTCTGGCTTCTATAATTGCTTCTCTGCTGGACCTCGTCTTTGGCAGGTCAATCTGTACCCTCAGCCAGTCTGTCTCTTTCCCTAGTGGGGAGGTGGGGTTCCAGGGCACATTGGTGGGGTCACCCATCCAGTGAAGTCAGGTTGGTATCATGGTAACATCTGCAACTTGGTGGCTGAAATAGCATTAAGATATAAAGCAGAACAAGTAGTTTAATAATAATCAGGAATCTAAAGGTAGGACTATAGCTAATGAAATTTGGGGTCTCCATTTTGGAAAAAGCTAGTAGGTCTATTTTAGGTATATTCCACAGGGCCCATGACTTTACCAGTTTTTGCCTGATCCCAACAGCTAACATGCAGGTGGGCTAAAGGCACTATCTGAGGAGATGGTGTCTTAGCTGGAAATAGGACTAGAAAGCTGGATCAGGAAAGAGATTATCTCCCAATTATGGAAAAAGTATAAATACTATTACTGTAAACTCCATCCATTTGATATGGGGCCCATATTCAACACAGAAGCCTATGCAACCAGCCCTGCAGGTCTGAGATCACATTCTATAATCATAGAATTATATGAACATTAATCATAGGAACATTCTAGGCTGCACTCACTGCAAGATCTGTCTTCCCCAAGTGGCAAAGTATGTTGACCTAATCTCCCTTTGGAGAATGTGGCAGTCCCCACCAATGCTGACCCATATTAAGGGCAAGGTCCTGTAGAGGCCTAGAATAGGGTCCACTATATTGTTCCAGATGGAGATGACCAGTGACAGTGGGGAGAGGGACCTATTAGAGTTCTAGGCCCATCATGTCAGTGTGGGAATCCCAGGATTCCCCGAATAGGGCCCAGGTGATGGGGTGGCCCTGGTAGTGACCAAAAGAGCCATCATAAAATATACTAGTCTCTTTCCCCTATCCATCTTTTGTAGTCCTTACCTTTTCTGACAGGGTTAGCCTCATGGACAAGATTTTAATTTATTATAAATCACACCAAAAAGTAGTAAAGGCTTCTTGTTATTTTCTTTAAGCTGGCTTACACATTCTAGTAATGGTTCCATATTCTGCGTAGTGAACATTCCACAGTGAGCACATGTGGAAACAGAGAGATAGATTACTTAGGTGTCTGTTCTAGGAGACAGAGGTAGTTTGGGAAAGACAGTTGTGAGAAGCATGGTGATACAGAACTTTAGAGTTTTTCAGTTTAGAGCTGGTGAATTGCTAGTGAATTGAAAGAGTGATGTGTGCCCTTGTGGCTTTTTTGAGAGGCTGGGGAGTCTGTATAATGGTTTACAAAAGACTTTCATACTTGAATACTACTCAGCTATTAAAAACAGTGACTTAACATTTTCAGCTGACCTTGGAAGGACCTTGAAAAAATCATGTTAGGTGAAATAAGTCAGACACAGAAGGATGAATATGGGATGATCTCACTCTCAGGCAGAAATTGAAAAACAAGATCAGAAGAGAAAACACAAGTAGAACCTGAACTGGAATTGTTGTATTATACCAAAGTAAAAGAATCTGGGTTGGGTGGGTGGGAAAAATACAGGTCCAAAAAGGATGACAGAGGACATAGTGGGAGTTGTATTGTTATATGGAAAACTGGGAAATGCTATGCATGTACAAACTATTGTATTTACTGTCAAATGTAAAAAATTAATTCCCCAATAAAGAAATTTTAAAAAAAGAACACACAAAAAAAGACTTTCATACTTAAGGATCCAAAATTTCAGGCTCAATCCCCAGCACCACCACAAATCAGAGCTAAGCAGTGCTCTGGTAAAGAAAAAGAAAATTGAGAGGGCCAGGTGGTGGTGCACCCGGTTAAGTGCACATAGTACTAAGAGCTAAGACCTGCATAAGGATCAGGGTTCAAACCACCATCTCCACACCTGCAGCAGGAATGCTTCTGCAGGAGTCTCTCTTTCTCATTCCCTATCTCCCCCCACCCTCTCAATTTCTCTCTGTCCTAGCCAATAAAAATGGAAAAAATGGTTGCCAGGAGCAGTGGATTCATAGTGCCAGCAACAAGCCCCTGCAATAACCCAGGAGACAAAAAAAAAATTGAGGGGGCCAGGCAGTGGTACACCCGATTAAGCACACACACATTATAGTGCACAAGGACCCAGGTTCAAACCCCTGGTCCCCACCTGCAGAGGAAGAGCTTCACAAGTGGTGAAGCAGGGCTGCAGGTCTCTTCCCCTTTCTCTATCTCCCCAGCTCTCTTAATTTCTCTCTGTCTCTATCCAATAATAAATAAATAAAAAGGGAGCACAAGAAAAAGAAAATTGATCCTACGAGTAGCGGAAAACACACAGATCCATCAAAAGAGATGCTGAGAACTGTGAGTCTGAGCAGTGGATGAGTGGCGATGACATTTTCTAAACTAGAGAATAGTAACAGAGGAGGAAATTATTTAAAAAAATAATAATTAACCCTCAGATCATGGTGGAAACTTAACCTCAATATTCTTTCATGACAAATGCAGGAATCCTACAAATCCATAAACAATACCATGATGTGTAATGTTTTACACAAAATAAAGTCTCTTCTTTTTCATTCCCTCAAAGATCTCTCTCTTGCTTACTAACAATTGTGGCTGAGGACACATGGGATTTTCTTGAAATTATACCACAAATACCTTTTTCTTATTGCTCTATAGACTCACATAGTGCATTCCTCCAGGATTTGACTACTCCACAGAAAAATTTCACACTTCATCCTAGCTTTCACAGCACTTTCAATTTTTAGCAAAGGATTCTCTCAGGCATTTCACCTCCATCATTGACATTAGCAGCAACTTTATCCATTGGCCACTTTTCAAAAAGAAATGGGATTGATTGCATCTTGTGAATGTTTCTGAATATGGAGCAATGGCTTCTCAGCTTTTATATATAGACTGACTTTGAGAACAAAGTTGAATCTAAGGAATTGCATTTAATTTATTCATGTTTTGCAACAGTATTCAGGTCAAATCAGTGTGTCTGGTGTATGGAAAAAGTGTAGTCCACTAAAAACAAATTAGCCCTTATAGGTGGTGATGGTTGGCTAGAGGGAAGAAAAGATGAAAGAGAAAGGAAGAATGAAGAAGAAAAGAAAAAGAAAAAAAAAGCTAGTTAAGACATAAGATATTCAGGATTACAGAACTAAGATGAGGTAGCAATATAAAAGAGTTTGTTTCTGAATTTGTGGAGTAGAGAAATAGAATAGTAACTTGAAGGCAGTGTTTCTCAACATTTTAGTTTTGCTACAGAAAAACTTAGTGTGTATAATTTGATGAATTTTGGCATATGTGTGCATCTATGAAACCATCACAATCTATTCAACATTTAAAAAATATTATTTCCCCCAAACCTGCATGAAAGTTTTTTAACAGGTTTATTTATAATAATAATCCAAACAGGAAAATCCTAGATATGTTTTTTAATTAGTGACTTCATATTGATTTACAAAATTATAAGATAACAAGGGTATAATTGCACATTGTTCCCATCATTAGATTTTGTATCACTCCACTGTAAGCTGCAGAAATTCTTCCAAGATCACAGATATGGGTTCCTTATTATTTATGTAACTATCTAAATATATATATAATCATTATTATTCATATAAATATATATATATATATATATTTCCCATGGTCCTGCCTTTTCTTCCTTTCTAAGTCACAACTACAACTATTTCTACTTCCAAGTGTCTCTCTTTGGGTCCTGATGGAGTTTGAGTTTAAAGTCCACTGGTCATCTTCTGCCAGTCCCTGTTCAGGGCACCATTTGCCAGGCTGGGCTAGCTTCACGGGCGGTATAGAGAGACGACCAGGGACTCATGGCTGAGCTGGGAAGCAGTATCTCGTTTATTAATCAGATACATCACCATTTATGCAGCTCTTCACTGGAAGTGACAAGGGAAAGGAAATGACTAGGAGAGGGGGCAGAGCAAAAAAAGAGCATGAACAGAACATAGAAAGCTTCCATCTAACCAGTGGGGATTAAACCAATACCCTGCAGGCAGGGCGGGACCCAGGTAAAACAGTGATTATGTAAATAGACCACAGCCTCAAGCAATATAATAGAAGGGGTCTTAGAAGCAGAATTTAGAAGCATACCAACAATCTTCCCCTAACATTTCTCCCCCTGTGTTAGTATGGACTAAAATATTTTTTGGAATAACTGTAATTGCTTCTCCGAATGAACATAGGCATTGGCAGGTCAGTCTCTACCCCCCTCCCCCAGCATGTTTCTATCTTTTCACAGTGAGGTAGGGCTCTGGAGAGGTGATGTTCTGAGGGACACATTGGTGAGGTCATTTTCTAAGGAATTCAGGATGGAATCATAGTAGCCTCTCCAACTGATGGCAGAAAGGCAATAAGACATAAAGGAGAATAAAAATTTTAATATACAGGAACAAAAAAGTAGGAATAGAGCTCATGAGAATAGGAATCTTAGGAAAGAAAGAATCTAGGAAGTCTATTTTAGGTATGTTCCTAGAGGACCATGACTAGTAATTTTTGCTTGAGCTTCATAGCTAATGTGGAGGTGGACTAAAAATATTGTCTAGGAAGATGGTGTCATGGTGAGAATAGGATTGAAAGCTGGATTAGGGCAGAGAGTCACTTTACAACTTGAAGACAATATATAAATGCAATTAACTGTTTATCCCATTGATCTGACCCAGGGCCCATATCTATGCATATTTAACACAGGGCCCATATCTACTCATATTTAACACAGGGCCCATATCTATTCATATTTAACACAGGGCCCATCTATATTCATATTTAACACAGGGCCCATATATATTCATATTTAACACAGGGCCCATCTATATTCATATTTAACATAGGGCCCATCTGTATTCATATTTAACATAGGGCCCATCTATATTCATATTTAACACAGGGCCCATATCTATTCATATTTAACACAGGGCCCATATCTATTCATATTTAACACAGGGGGCTGTATAACCTCCAAGTCCCTATCAGTCTGAGTTTGCAGTCCATAGTCACAACTAGGAACATTCTAGGCTGCTCTCATTTCAGGACCAGTCTTCCTCAAGGGGCAGAGTAAGATGACCCAGCCTCCCTTTGAAGAGTGGGGTAGTCCTTACCATGGTTGCTTTATAGTGTTATTTTAAACGATTTTTTTCTTTTTGTTTTGGAAATAGTAATTTATAGGACAGTTGTTGGCACATTACCACCCTGTTAGAGGTGTTTGTACAAAACTCCTATATGAAGTCTTTCTAGATTATTTCTTTTTCTCTTATCATTCTTTCACACCATGAGAATTTAATATCCCTATGTCTGTTCGCATGTAAACAAATATGTAATACATCTGAATATCTAACCCTTTGGAGATATGTCGGGCTGGCTTTGCAGGTGGGTAACAGACAACCAGGGATTCATGGCTGAGCTAGGCAGTATCTCTTTATTCATGCAGGATGCAGCACAATCTAAGCCAAGCTAAGCTAAACTAAAACTAAACTAAACTAAAAACACAATCCTATATATACTCACCAAGTAGGGGGAAACAGGATGTGACGCAGAGAGGGTGGAGCGAAAAGTGACTGGTGCAAATCAGGGTGTACTACAAGAGGGGGCGGAGCAAAAAGACATCATGAACCAGTGGGGATTAAACCAATGCCATGCAGGCATGCCGGTGCTTAGTTATGTAAATAGAATAGTGTTAAGCAGAGGGGATTAAACCAAATGAAACAGAAGGGGTTTTTAGAAGCAGAATTAGAAGCATACCAACAGAGATAGTCATTATAATAAACAAAGATTTTTCTGCCCTCCTACCCCCAAACCCATTTTCACTTCATGGAGGTGAAGTCAACATTGTCCATTCTGTAGTGAGTTTTTTCCTAGTTCTGCATCAACAAATCATTCATCTTTCTCAAGTTACTCCTGTCTCCTAAGAATCAATTTCCTGTTCATAAAATGAAAAACATTGCAAAACTTAGTCTCAAAAACTACCCTGAGTCCTGCAAAAGAACATTTCTCCAGTAAAAAATAAATAAGTAAATAAAAACGTGAAGTCCAGTAGCAACAACGCAGGCTTGTGACTTTGCTGTCAGGTGCACAGAGCTCATAGTAACTGATTCCTTCAGCTCTCTCACCAGGACCCCTATCTTCACCCATCCACTTTTTCAGGCAGAAAAAAGAAGGGGTGCTATATGGTGAGTGTCAGCCTGTGTTTCAGTCTCCCTCCAAAACTAAATGAACTCCTTCAAGTTCATCACCTTCGGTTTAGCATCTGGCAGGAAGTGCTTTGATAAGATTGTAGAATGGGCCACACAGTAGACTTACAGGGTGAACTCCATAGAATTGCTGTTGCTACATCTTTATGGACAGTAAATATCATCCGTTAACCAACATAGAGACACCATGAGACTACGTGCTACTTGTCTTGCATTACAGTGCACAGATTATGCCATGTTAAATGCTGTGTGGAAGGAAGGAAAGTTGACATGAGAGGGAAAAGGTAGAGAAGTGATATTGTTGCCAATTTATACATTTCTTCAAAAATGCCTCAAGACTTTCAGTTATAACAGGATGTTCTTTCTCAGACCTATCAATTTAGTTAATGAACATGGTCAAAGTTGAGCACATAAGGGTGCTGCTAGTAAGAAATATTATGTTATACATAGTGTAATTTGATGTGGCAAAAATGAAGGAACAGTTGTATTCTCTTGTTTCCGAAGAACTTTGCCACTATCTCACTGAAGATTCTAGAAAAGTTTTGTATGATACAAAACACAGTCAAACTAAGTCAGTCTACTGAATCAGAAATAGGATAATTCCTTTGTCCACAACATTTATATTTTTAGGCAACTGTTTAGAGCATGTCTTTGCATAGACTAATTGATGATATACAAAGTTGCCATGGATACAAGATAATTATATATCCTAGTTTCCAATGTTCATCTTTGACGACTAATACTCAAAGAAAACTATTAAAATGTGAAAAACCATTCCCATCAGCCTCAACTAAGACTGCAAACCTGAGGTTCCAAGGTACCTCCAAGGTCCCAGGTTCAATTTCTGAGACTAACATAAGCTAGACATGAGAAGTAATAAGGTAAGAAAAAAAAATTAGTGGTTGACTAAAAGGTGATTTGATGCCAAAATTTTAAGTGGGAAGATATAAATTAGGGTTGTTTTTTTGGGGGCAACTTTTTTTTTAAATTAAATTAAATTTAATTTATTTTTCCTTTTGTTGCCCTTATTGTCTTTTTTTTATTGTTGTTGAAGTTATTGTTGTTGTTATTGATGTCATTGTTAGGACAGAGAGAAATGGAGAGAGGAGGGGAAGACAGAGAGGAAGAGAGAAAAACAGACACTTGCAGACCTGCTTCACCACTTGTGAAGCGACTCCCCTGCAGGTGGGGAGCCGGGGGCTGGAACCGGGGGCTGGAACCGGGATCCTTCCGCCGGTCCTTGCGCTTTGCGCCACATGCGCTTAACCCACTGCGCTACCGCCCAACTCCCTAGGGTTTTTTTTTTTTAAGCTTTATAAGTGGGGACTTGTCCTTATTTTTTGAGTAGTATTATAAATAATAAAGTTAATTGGACCAGCGTGAACATTACTGAAGGACAAGTGATTATTTGCATTTCTAACTTATGTAAAAGTAAAGGAAATTTTAGTTGGCTTGATAAAATAATATTTCACACTTTTATCTTCACCCCTCATTCAGCTTTTCCCTGTATTGTCCACTTATATCTCCAGATGCTTTATGTTGTCTTTGCTCTCAAGGAAAAGATCATGAGGCAAAAGATGAAAGTCTTGACAATACCATCATGTCTATATGGCAAACACTACCAAAGAACTTCAGGTAAAAGAAAACTCAAAAATCATGTGCTACCCTACTAGCAAATGAGCAAATATCCTTTAATCTTTCTATTCCAGCTCAGAAAATAGGATAGTGTAAATACGAGAAAAGTAAAATGCGGGGTCGGGCGGTAACCAAGCGAGTTAAATGGACATGGTGCAAAGTGCAAAGACCGGCATAAGGATCCCGGTTCAAGCCCCCTGGCTCCCCACCTGCAGGGGAGTCGCTTCACAGGCGCAGAAACAGGTCTGCAAGTGTCTGTCTTTCTCTCCTCCTCTCTGTCTTCCCCTCCTCTCTCCATTTCTCTCTGTCCTATTCAACAACAACGACATCAATAACAACAACAATAATAACTACAACAATAAAACAAGGGCAACAAAAGGGAAAATAAATAAATATTTTTTAAAAAACTATATATAAAAAAAAGAAAAGTAAAATGAAAGAAGACACATGAGGGCAATTTCTGGTTAGCCAAACAAATTTGCTTTAGTGTGATGGGAAGCACCACAAACCAGTTCTTCTAGAGACCGTCCAGATCTCCTCAGAGAGCAAAGTGTGGAGAGAAGACAGAGAAAGAGTCCCTAGACACCAAGATTCCTAACTCAAGGAGAGGGTACTGAGGGATATATATGGAGGTGGAGCTGGAATGGTGACTACACCCTGCTGCCTCAGAAGACTGATCGTGTCAAAGACCCAGAAACACATCGGCTAAAATATGATCCTCTGGAAAACTTCTTTATAGCTTTTCTCTATGTATGGAAACTCTGTGAGTGGAAAGAGCTGCAGATAAGGAAGTAATCACATGTAGGGGAAGGGTCAGATGCATTTAGGGAAACCACTCAACAGACGAATTTGGGGAAATCACCCATCAGTTAGAATCATAGAATGAATCATGCAGACAATATGGGAAATGCCTCTTCCCTCTTTAGGTTATTGTTCCAGCTTTTGGCCACTCAGACAGTAGGTGAAGAATTTCCAGAGCAATTAGAATTATGGTCTTGGGGACTGGTACTTCTTGTGGAGTATACTTTTTATTTATTTATTTATTTTAAAGAAGGTATCACAAAGAACTGTCCCATCAGCCACCCGACCATGATCCAAGTCTAGTCTACTGTGTTTAAGATCTTGTGTTGTTGGGGGCCGGGCGGTAGGGCAACGGGTTGAGCGCACATAGTGCAAAGCTCAAGAACCGGCATAGGGATCCCGGTTCAAGCCCTCGGTTCCCCAACTGCAAGAGGGTCGCTTCACAAGCGGTGAAGCAGGTCTGCAGGTGTCTGTCTTTCTCTCCCCCTGTCTTCTCCTCCTCTCTCCATTTCTTTCTGTCCTATCCATCAATGACAACAATAGCAACAATAATAATTACCACAACAAAGATGGACAACAAGAGCAATGAAAAGGAGAAAAATGGCCCCCAGGAGCAGTGGATTCATAGAGCAGGCACCGAGCCTCAGCAATAACCCTGGAGGCTCAAAAAAAATCTTGTGTTGTTGAGAAAACAGAAGAGATAATCTATATATCCTCTATAATCTGCTTCCATCAGGCTGACTGTAGCAACTTTAAGAAACCTTCCCCCACTCTTGCCAACAATAGAATCACTAAGAAGACCGATACCTGGGATAAAGTGAGAGTTTCTGCGGTGATTGTTGGGTAAAACACAGGCTCCAGAGATGGGGTATGTGTCAGTCAGGCTTTCTTTGAAGGCTTTGCCCTATTGCCGTTGGTAACACACCCGATTCAGACTCCCCAGAGTAAAGGTGTTGGCCAGTCTCTCTGGCAGGATGTTTTGCTTATTTGTAGAGTTGTTATTCTACAGGATCAGAGCCAGAGGCCTAGCCACATTTTTGGCCAGTCATGCCTAGTCTGCCATTCTTCCACACTCTCAACTTTTATTTTTATGAAGAGTCCTGAGCTTAGGAACAGCAGGAAAGGGAGTCAGGCGGTAGCGCAGCAGGTTAAGCGCAAGTGGCTCGAAGCACAAGGACGGGCTTCAGGATCTGGGTTTGAGCCCCCTGCTCCCCACCTGCAGGGGAGTCACTTCACAAGTGGTGAAGCAGGTCTGCAGGTGTCTGTCTTTCTTTCCCCCTCTCTGTCTTCCCCTCCTTCTTTCTGTCCTATCTAGCAACAACAATAACTACAACAATAAAACAAGAAGGGCAACAAAAGGGAAAATAAATAAATATAAAAGAATAAAATAAAAAGGAATAGGAGGAAAGAAGAATTTCTGTGAACTGGTGAAAATTATTCCTAATAATTCTAGGACTCTTCACCTGCTTTCTAAGTCTCAGCCATGGAAACCATTTTAGCTCTGAGCCCATACCATCACCCAAGAAGAAAATATCTAGGTCTATCTTAAGTCGTTGACAGGCCAGAGAGAAAAGGCCAGAAAGCAAGAGAGCAGTAAAGAAGCACATTTTACACCATCCCTTTTCACTTTGTGCCTCATATGTGCGACAGAGTGAAATAGGGTTATCATCACAGGTCGGAAGATATTTGCTATAGACTTTCAGGAAGTAAACAGAGACCAGCAGAAGGGGAAGAAGTAGACGTATCTCACATTTCTTCTCTTGATGCTCTGAGGCAAAGGCGACAATTAAGCAAGCAAGCACTTCATAGTACTAGCTGAAGGCCACCTCACCTCTGTCACTGCCTTTGTCAGGCTGCACACACAAACAGAAATCAGAATTGGATATGGATATTCCAGTGAGAGTTGCTGCTTATAAAATACGCTTCTTTGCAGAGCCTGGATTTTGAGGTCAGTTCCTGATATCTGCAGTGCTGAAGATTGAACCTGGGGCCTCACACCTATCAACAATGTATACTTTACCTGCTGAGCCACCCACCCAATCATTGGCATAAGCATTTTTTTTTAATGCTAGTTTCATATCACTTACAGATTTTTCTTCTCTGTCTCATGCTGGTCTGACTGGTAAATCATCATTACTCTGAGGTTCCTGTTGTAATTACAAGGATTTATTTGTTTTCCTGTTTGTAATGGGTTTGGTTTCATATCTGAATTAGGGATTCATTAAATGCTGTTCTTGACTCAGACTACAGGATTTCCTAAGTCATTACTGCACACTCACATAGTGGATTCTTCTCTTCCTGTAGTTGCTACGAAATGCTGTCTTTAATCTTTTTAAAATTTATTTTTATTAATGATTTAATAATGGTCTGCGAGGTTGTAAGAGTACGTGGTATAGTTTCATATCACATTCACCACCAAAGCTCATTGCCTCCTGGCCTACAGTCAGTGTGCTCACAAAGTTCTGAAAAGACAATTTGGTTACCCTTCTTATCTTCCTTCCTTCCTACCTTCCTTTCTTCCATCCCCCCTTCTTCTTTTGTAAGTCCATGTTCTTTAATGATCTGTAGTCTATATATGAACAAAACCATCTGGTAGTTATCTTTACTTATTTCATTTAGCATAATCACCTTCAGTTCCACCCATTTTGTTTCAAAGTATATACTATCTTCTTTTTTAATCACAAAATCATATTTCATTGAATATATATTTCCTAACTGTCTTTGGGGCTTTCCACACTTGGGTGATGGGATAAGAACTAAACAGACCAAGTCTGCTTCTTCTTCTAGCGTTTGCCCTTCTTCCGTAGCCAGTCAACAGCGTCAGGTTGAGCCTGATGTAAAGTTTCAAGACCTCCTTTGAATCTGGAGAGGTGGCAGTCGTTGACTATGTGGGTCATAGTCTGTCTGTAGCCGCAGGGGCAGTTCGGGTCGTCTCTGGCTCCCCAGCGGTGGAACATAGCGGCGCACCGGCCATGGCCTGTTCGATAGCGATTGAGGAGGGCCCAATCATAACGTGCTAGGTCAAAGCCGGGTTGACGCTCGCAGGGGTCTGTGATGAGGTGTTTGTTCTTTACCTCAGCTGACTGCCAACTCTGTTTCCAAGAGACTGGAACAGAGAAGTTCAGTGTAGGTGTAGGAGACCAGATTGGGTGACGAGACGTCAAGCGTTGGACAGGGTGGGCAAAGATATCCGCGTATATTGCAGGTCCGGGCGAGCGTAGACGTGGGAAATGAACTTAGATGATGCCGCATCCCGACGAATATCTGGCGGGGCGATGTTGCTAAGAACTGGCAGCCATGGAACCGGGGTGGAATGGATGGTTCCAGAAATTATCCTCATGGAGGAATATAATTTGGAATCGACCAAGTGGACATGGGGGCTACGGAACCATACTGGGGCACAGTATTCTGCAGTGGAATAGCATAATGCCAGAGAGGATGATCGTAGTGTGGAAGCGCTCGCGCCCCATGAGGAGCTGGCCAGTCTTGCACTGATGTTATTCCTCGCGCCCACCTTTGCTGCAGTTTTTATGAGATGTTTGTGAAATGACAGAGTGCGATCGAGAGTAACGCCAAGATAGACTGGCTGGGCTTCATGCTGGATTCTTGTATCGCCAAGCTGCACATTAAGCTCACACGAGGCCGAGGCATGGTGTAGATGGAAAACAGATGATACCGTTTTTGCAGTGCTAGGGATTAGTCGCCATTTTTTACAGTAATCAGATATCAGAGACATGTCTTTCGTGAGTGTTTCCTCGAGGATGTCGAACTTGGATGCCTGAGTTGCACAGCAGATGTCATCGGCGTAGATGAACTTCCTTGAAGAAGTTTCTGGGAGGTCATTGATGTAAATATTAAATACGTAGGAGCCAGAACAGAGCCCTGGGGGAGGCCACTTGAGACAAGTCTCCGTCTGCTAGACTTGTCACCCAGATGCACCCGGAATCTTCTGTTTTGGAGAAGAAACGATATAGTGTTGGCCACCCATGGAGGCAGGCATCTTGAGATCTTGACCAGGAGACCACGGTGCCAGACCGTGTCATAGGCTGCTGTGAGATCAACAAAGACAGTACCCGTCTTTAAATTCTTCTGGAATCCATTTTCAATGTAAGTTGAGAGGGCCAGGGCTTGTTCGCAGGTAGATCTTCCTGGGTGGAAACCAGCTTGGGCGGGTGATAGGAATTTCTCTGTAAGAGGAGAAATACGTGACAGAAGCAGCCTCTCAAGGAGTTTGTAACACCAAGTCTACTATGTGTAAACATTTAAGTAAATATTTTCTAGAAAGAGGGGTATAGAGAACTAGAGTTTCACTCTGGCATCTGCAGTGCCAGTGATTGAACTTGGGATCTTGTTGTTGAGAGTTCAATGCTTTATCCACTATACCACCTCCTGGCCACCCAAACCTACTATCTTTTTTAATAATAATATTTAAGATTGCATGCTAACTGAAAACATTTTCCCTTTTGGTCAAAGATATTTTTTACTCCTTTTTTTTTGACATTACTACTATATCTATATGCCTTCACCTTACACACATAAGCAGCTTTTCAGTGATTTAATGGCTAACCCTCTTGCACCCATGCACACTGCTCCCCAAAAAAACCTCAGCTTGAAGAATCCTACTGGCCTTCGGGGGTTAACCATGTAAGAAGTCCTGGACCTCTGGACTATGTGGCAAAAGCATGCTCTGGGCAAAGGGGCAGCAAATGCACAAAGGCTGAGGTGAACAACATTGATGTAATAACACTTACTCTGCACTAGATACTGCCCGTTTCCTCAGGGACACATAGATGAGGGCGGGGGCTGTCAGTCCTCTCCATGGTCTGTAACCTAAATATAGTTGCCTAAATATCATTTGGTGACTTACTTTTATAAAAGCCCAGGAACCACATCAAGCTGTTCATATTCATTTCAATCTTCTCAATTTTTGGAAAGAGAACATACTAAAAAAAAAAAAAAAAAAAACCTCTTTGAATATATATACATACATAGATATTTTTTCAGTCAAAACTTTCAGACAAGATTGGGTGTGTTCAGGGTGGTATGGCTGTAGATTCAGTCATAATTTTTACAGTGAGGGGGGTGTCACGCCTGGTTGAGTGTGCGTGTTACTATGTACAAGGACTGGGGTTTCAGTCCCCAGACCCCAACTTGCAGAGGCAAAGCTTTGCGAGTGGTGAAGCAGTGTTGCAGGTGTCTCTTTGTCTCTCTCCCTTTCTATCTTCCCCTTGATTCTTGAATTCTGGCTGTCTCTATTCAATAAAGATAATACAAAAATTATTTATTTTTCCCTTTTGTTGCCATTGTTTATCGTCGTTGCTATTATTGTTGCTGTTGTTATTGCTCTCATTGTTGTTGGATAAGATAGAGAGAAATGGAGAGAGGAAGGGAAGACAGAGAGAAGGAGAGAAAGATAGACACCTGCAGCCCTGCTTCATTGCCTGTGAAACGAACTCCCTGCTGGTGTGGTAAAAAATGAAAAAAAAATTCCACAGTTAGCTTTTTATACTGGTATTTCTTTAAGGATACCTTCTGGTAGCTGCATCCTTTAATTCTTTTGAGACAAACAACAACAACAACAACAACATAACAAACAAAAAACCCAAGTACAATACAAGTATGATAAAGAAGTAGAACAAATAATTTATGAGATAGCAGCTTGGAAATAACTTCCACCAAGTTTTACTATAATATACTTTCTGGTGCTGAGATGAGCAACTTTGGTGAACTTCTAGGGTACTGTGTCTGTTTCTAATTCAAACAGATCTAACAGAGATATGAGTTTATCAAGTGATGAAGTCCCCATTGTATCAGTTCCATAAAGAACTATAAGATAGCTAGGACCACTTGTTTGTAGCTATGAGGCTAACTAATGTTAAAAGTAACAGACATTGTACTTAAATAAAAAAATTGTTTGGACAGAGAGAAGATGGGAGCTCAAGATAGGGAGACACCGACTGTACTAGTTTACCACTCATGAAGCTTTCCCTTTGTGAAGTGACTCCTTTGTACATGGGGAGCTGAGGCTTGAACCAGGATCCTTGCTCAGGTCTTTGCTTTTCATACCGTGTGCACTTAACCCAGTGCACCATACCGCCAGACCCCCATACATCAGGATTTTTGTTGTTATTGTTGAGGAACCATGGCCTTGTATACATGTGATTTTACCATTACTTGTTTTTTTTTAATTTAGGGACAGACAGACAGATAGACAGCCCACTCTGCTAGAGTTGCCTCCTGTACCATTATACTTTCAAGACATGCCAGGAATGAAGCTAGACAAGGTACACTTTCAAAGCTGGTGAGCTAGTTCTCTTGTCTCAGTAATATTTTTTGAAGATGTATTTATTATGGGGGTGGGGAGCAATTCAGAGCATCACTCTGGCACATGTAATGCAGGGGTGGGACTTGGGAGCTCACCTCCACAAGTTCAGAGCTCTACCCACTTTGCTACCTTGTGGGTAGCAGGAACATCTGCTTTTGTGCTGATGAAATTGCAGAGTGGATTCAGGTCAGTAATGACAGTGTGAACAGGCCTGAGTCAGTCCGAATTTTATGTGGAGTATGCATGGATGCCCATCAGCTCTCATGGACTCAAGGTGACTAATTCAGTTTTATAATTGCAATGTAATATCACTATTCACTGTAAGGAAAATACATCTGCTGTTGTATACTTTACATTGGGTTCTAGTTCTCCCCCGCCAAGAGAATTGGATCAGTCCAGTTAGTTTTGCGGGCCTGCTTGGCCCCGCCCCTAGGAACCCCGAGAGAGGGTTTCAGAGTTCCAGGGTAAAAGAGTGCCAGAGTTCCAGAGTTGGAGAGTTACAGAGTTCGAGAGAGTGCTTGCACCGCTGCAAAGAGACAGCAGAGTTCTGTTTGGTGATTAGTTTGGTTTAGTTTATGAATTGTTGTTCCTGAATAAAGAAATACAACTTCCCTGCCCAGCCGTATGTCTCTGGTCGTCTCTGTTACCCGCCTGTGAAGCTAGCCCAGCCCGCTAGAGGCCTCCGAATTTTAACAACAAATGGCACCCACGTGGACCTGACCTACGCATCTCTCAGATAAGTAAAGACAATTTGGCTACGTATGCACTATGGCCTTCTCTTCTGCTTGTGAAGAGATCTCCAAAGGCCTCTGCTCTTTCTTCACGAGACTGTTTTGCTGTTTCTGGAACATTTATCTCTGGACCACTCTGTGGTTTCCACTTGCTCGGGCGAACTCAGAACAGCCAGCGGGATTAGCCAGCGGGCGGGAGGCGAGGCGCGGAGCTGCTGTTTCCACCTGGTTAAACATCCAGCCAGCTGGCTGCGCCCAGACAACCCCGCACACCGCGCCCACAGCCCCGCAGCCCGCAGGAGGCCTACGCCAGCACACAAGAGCCCCAAGAACCCGACGCCAGCATGCAGGAGGCTGACGCCAGCACACAGGAGCCCAATGCCAGCGGG
>NW_026647413.1:0-45390 GCF_950295315.1 Erinaceus europaeus | reverse complement strand
GATTTAAGTGGTTGTTTATATAGGAGAGTAATGTCCACTAGGGAACTGGGGGATGAGACAGGGAAGCCAATAGCATATGCCGCTAAGGATGCAACAACTGTGACCACTGTGCTCTCCATCCTACTGGGACCTTTAGAGAACCAAGTAGAGCCCCCTTTAGAGAGACTTAAGCCAACCAAGGTGAGGAAGCTGAGTATCTATCTGTCTTCCATGTTTGGTCCAACATTGGCTAAGTATAATTCCCAGCCAGTAGCTCAGCACACATGCTAGGAAAGAAAGTCTTGGGGCAGGAGCACAGGCACGAGCTAGGCCACAAGAGCCAGAAGATATGAGACGGTAGAATGCTCATGACTGGGAGACAGGCTGAAACTCAGAGGGTTAAGCGCAGGTGGCGCACAGCACAAGGACTGGCATAAGGGTCCCGGTTCGAGTCCCCGGCTCCCCACCTGCAGGGGAGTTGCTTCACAAGTGGTGAAGCAGGTCTGTAGGTGTCTATCTTTCTCTCCCTCTCTGTCTTCCCCTCCTCTCTCCATTTCTCTCTTTCCTATCCAACAATGACGACATCAATAACTATAACAATAAAACAACAAGGGCAACAAAAGGGAATAAATAAATAAACAAACAAACAAATAAAGAATGCTCATGACTGTGAACTTCACAGTTAGAAAGTCCAGGATCTGGACAGACGACCCCACCAATGTGTCCTGGAGCTCCCTTCCCTAGAGACCCACCCTTCTAGGGAAAGAGAGAGAGGCAGGTTGGAGTATGGATCGAATAGTCAACGCCCATGTTTAGCGGGGAAGCAATTGCAGAAGCCAGACCTTCCTCCTTCTGCATCCCACAATGACCTTGGGTCCATACTCCCAGAGGGATAAAGAATAGGAAAGCTATCAGGGAAGGGGATGGGATACGGAGATCTGGTGGTGGGCATTGTGTGGAGTTGTACCCCTCTTTTCCTATGGTTTGTTAATGTCTCCTTTTTTAAATAAATAAAATAAAATAAGAAAGTCCAGGATCAGAATCCTGGTTCAGTTAACTGTGAAATTCTAATAAGCTCCTTGTCACTCTGAACCTCATTTACCTGCTTCAAGAAGACGATAATACCTACCTCGCAGTTTCGATTCAAAGTGCAACACTTACTGTGAAATGTTTAGCACATACCTGGCTTGAGGGAAGCACCCACGTTGAGTCACTACTGAGTGATAGCACAGCACTCACATTAGAAAGAGCATCTGAATGCACTTTCAAATCCCAGGAACCCTGGTAGAACACACTGATGCCTGTGGTTTCAGTGATTTCTGGAACGCAGCTACATCGTTGGATAACAGGTTAGGGGAATCAAGAAAAGCGCTGTGCTTCTAGACACAGAATACTCACGATGCCGAGTGTGTGGTTTGGTCCCACACACCAGCTAACTCTTTAGTGCCAGCTGTGTGTCCTACCATTCAATTCAACCATTGTCACAATTTACTTGGTGAGATTATCAGCTCCTATTGATCATTCCTCAGTGCTCCACACTCCAGGTGTCAACTGCAAATGGCAGGTCTGTCCTCGGGATACTCACATTTCTGTCTGACATGGTCCCAGATTGGGGGTTGGGGTGTGTGTGTGTCTCCTGGTAGTAGTTTCCTGTAAAGATTCACAGAACCCAGGGGGAAACATTTACTTAACAAAAGATATCATGAAGGATACAGAAGAAACACCAAATGGAGAGACTTTGCAAAGGACAACATCTAGAAGCTTCTGTCTCCAAAGAACCAGAGAGAGTGACCCTTCTAGCACCTGGAAGCATACACCCAGAAGAAGCCCCTCGTTAAAAAAATCCTGCATTTCTAGGGATTTTTTTTTTTTAAATCTTTTTTTTTTTATATTTATTTTATTTATTTATTTATTCCCTTTTGTTGCCCTTGTTGTTTTATTGTTGTAGTTATCGTTTCTAGATAGGACAGAGAGAAATGGAGAGAAGAGGGGAAGACAGAGAGGAGGAGAGAAAGACAGACACCTGCAGACCTGCTTCACCGCCTGTGAAGCAACTCCCCTGCAGGTGGGGAGCCGGGGTTCGAACCGGGATCCTTATGCCGGTCCTTGTGCTTTGCGCCACCTGTGCTTAACCCGCTGCGCTACAGCCCGACTCCCATTTCTAGGGATTTTTATGAAAGCATCATCACACATACAGGGTTCATGGTCTCAGTCTCTACCCTCTCTTCCCTCCCCAGAGCATGGAAGATGGGATAAAAGTTACAAGTCCTGAATCACAGCTTGACCCAGAACCCAGAAATACACTCGATGTCAATTTATTAAAAGAGAAGGCAGGGTCAGCAAAATAGCTCACTTGGATAGTGCACTGGTTGGCCATGTGCATGACCCAGGTTTGAGCTTGGCCCCCACATTGAAGGAAGTGCCAGTACTGTGATCTCCCCCCCCCCCCGCCTTTTCTGTCTCTTAAAAAAGGAGGAGGACGAAGAGGAGGCAGAATATATTCCTATCACTCAGGAAATTCCATAGGATTAGTGGATCTGTGTCTGGAACCAGACCAAATAGTAGAGTAAAAGATGCTGTCATCACCTTAGCACTTAAAAAATTGCAAATGTTTGAAGGGACAAAGACCAAAATAAACATTTCTTACACTGCACTGTTATAGGGAATGTGACTCATAGCTTGGTGCATAGCAAGCCAGACCAAGAAGGAGGCTATTAAGCCATTTAAAGAGGTTAAACAACCAAGAAGACTGGAAGAAGGAGCCCACAGAGGAGTCCCTCCTGAGGCCCTGTAAGGCTTCCTGCAGTGTGGACCAACAGTTAACATGGAGGCTAAGCCTGCATCCTCCTGCAGACCTGTGGGCATGCTTGATCAGTTTTCTAAGTCAGACTGTTCAGGAAGAGAACTGTTCCTTCCTCCCAGCCTTCTCAATACTGAGTCAAAAAGAAAGGGTTCTTAAAATACAGTGAGACTCAGGCAGGCTCCTGCCCCATTACTAACCTCATCTAATGCCCCCAAGGTTTCCGCTGAGCACAAAGCCTTTCAGTGAGTCATTCTCTGACTCCCAGTCTCCCCTGTGAATCCCGTTGCTGTTTTCTGTTGCCCAGATTCTCTAGAATGCAAAGCCCCTGGCAAGTAGCCATGTGTTCAATATTTCACTGGCAAGTGTAATTCCAGAGAGTGAGCGAGAAGGGGAATGAGTTTGGGAATGAATGACAGCAAACAGGGAAGGTTGTCGCCAAGTTGAGCTGGAGAGTAACTAATGGCTCCATCTCTGGTGACCATCCTCACTTCCCAGGACAGAGTGTCCCCTCAAGAGGATGGAGCAGAACTTCTATCTCCCTGCCTCTCCCTCTCCTCAGTCAAAATGTTTCTCTGTAGGGTGTGAACCTCTCCTGTTTCAGGTAGCACATATTGGGGCAGTAATAGGGATATTGCAGGGTGGGACAGGAGAGGCAGGTCATGCTGGATGAAACACACTTCTGGATGGGACATTATTGAGGCTCTCCTAAGTTCTTTCTCAACTAGACCATAGACATCTCCTCAAGAGTACATGGTTACAGGGACCAGGTGGTGGTACACCTGGTTGAGTGTTCACATTACAGTGCACAAGGACCCAGGTTCAAGACCTTGGGTCCCCACTTACAGGGGGTAAAGCTTCACAAGTGGTAAAGCAGGGGTGTAGGTGTCTCTCTGTTTCTCTACTCTCTATCTTCCCCTCTCAATTTCTCTATCTCTATCCAATAGTAAATTTAAAAAAAAAAATTTTAAGTCCATGGCTAGCAAAAATCCTAAGTTAATTTAACCAAGAAACTAGTGATGCTCATTGAATTTTCTACACTTGTACATGAAATTTTTTTTTGTTTTTATTAGCAACTTAATACTGATTAATAAAATTATAAGGTAATAGGGGCATAATTCCATATGGTGCCCACCACCAGAGTCCTGTGTCCCCATACCCTCCATTAGAAACTGCAATAGTTATCCCAAGGTTACAGATATGGGCTAACTGACATATATATAATTTATCCCCCTTTTTTTTCTATAGTCCTGCCTTTGCTTCTATTCTAAGTCACTGATACACCTGTTATTACTTCTGAGTGTCTTTCTACTTTTCTTCCTCTCTCTCGGATATGCGAGACAGTGTCTGGCTTCCTCTGGTTTCTTCCAGATTTGCATTAGTTTCATTGATGGTATTAAAATCAGAGTCTTGGTGACTAGCCTTTGTGTCCTGGTGGCATGGGGGTACAGAGCCCTCTGGGTTTTCTTCCCCTGTCATTTCCTCCTCAGGAAGTATGGACCAAAATTGTTTTGGGGGTGCAGCAGGTAGGAGTTCTAGCTTCTGTAATTGTTTCTCTGCTGGACATGGATGTTGGCAGGTGGATCCATGCCCCCAGCATGAAAAACAAAATTAACACCAAGAATCCCAGTGGCTTTTTCTTGTGTGTTTTAACTATAGTCACATTCCCCTCCACAAAATGCAAAGTGCATGATTACACTCTGGGAATCTCAGTGGTTAGTGCACCATGATCCATCTACTCTTCTGTGGAGTCTGAATTGAATGAGGGGACATGCCACAGGGGCAGCAGGGGGCTGACAAGATCATTGCTGACAAAGCAAACCTTCATGGAGGCCCTCATCCAGAAAGCAGATTAGGTTAGTACATACATGACATCTCTGGCTTTTTAAAAAATATATTTGTTTTATTTATTTAGTCCCTTTTTCTGACCTTGTTTTTATTGTTGTAGTTATTACTGTTGTTATTGATGTCATTGTTGTTGGACAGGACAGAGAGAAATGGAGAAGGGGAGACAAGGGGGAGAGAAAGATAGACACCTGTAGACCTGCTTCACTGCTTGTGAAGCGACTCCCCTGCAGGTGGGGAGCTGGGGGCTCAAACCAGAATCCTTAACACCAGTCCTTGTGCTTTGTGCCACCTGCACTTAACCCGCTGTGCTACTGCCCAACTCCCCATCTCTGGCTTTTTTAAAAAACATAAAAAGCCTTTTCAATTTGATTTCAGTGCTTATATTAGGTTTAATATCATCTTTTTCTTTGGAGTTTGTGAAGAACTCTCTCCATTAAGACGAGGAAAAGTGGTAAAAAGAAAAAAAGAAAAAAAAAGACTCACCTCACTGTGATGCAGGCGCCTGGCTTGTTTGTAAGCTCATTGTGTATGGGGCACAGAGACACAGATCCCTCAGCTGTCCCTGCACCCTGCTCCTTTTAAATCCCATGAGGCTGTTCCCATGTTGCCCCCTCATCACTCTCCTGTCTGGATAGAGGTTTTGCATAGCCACAAGTCAATAGCCTATTGAGTGGCCAAGTGAAAAAGGAAGAGGGGAGGGGGTTCCCCCAAACCAACACTTCCGATGTTTTTAAACACATTTGAAAGAAATGTTTCTGGGGGTATGATCCCAGTCAGAAAATAATTTAGCAGTGAATGGTAAAAACATACTAAGATGAGCTTAAGCAGGAGAGGGAAATGAGGGAGCAGAACAAGGGTGTCTCATGGGATGAAGGGTGAATATTGACCCAAGCTTTCTAATGGGCAGGCAGGTCACTACACCATCACTGGCCCCAGTTATGCTCTGGAGAACCAAGTGGCAGGTCTTTTCTGACTTCAAAAGGATTAACGGACACAACTTGGGGTTCTGATCACTCACAGAGGACCTGGGTTTGTAAGCCAGCTCTGGCCCTAACCAACACTGTACTGCCCAATTAAACTCGGATCAGTGGTTCACTGGAAATCAGTAGCATCACTCCCTCTTCACAGGAAGCATTAGGAAAGAGATCAGGGTACACTGTCCCAGTGACATGGGACAGGGCCCAAGCTGACATTTAACCAGCAGGAGTCAGGAGTGCTTGCTGCCTTGCTGTGCACACAGCAGTTCCACACATGAATTGCTCTCACTTCACACCATTCCCAGCCTCAAGTCACCAAATGCTAGTACTGTTCTGAGACCCACAGAATCCTTGTGAATCTTGGCTTCACTCTAGGGATAAATAGCTTAACCTTACAGTGTATCAAGACACTTGGGGGTCTGGCATTGGCACACCTTGTTAAGCACACATATAGCTATGCACAAGGATCCAGGTTTGAGCCCCTGCTCCCCACCTGCAGGGCAAATACTTCATGAGCAATGAAGCAGGTGTGCAAGTGTCTTTCTCTTCCCCTTTCTATCTCCCCTCCCCTCTCAATTTCTTTCTGTCCTGTCAAATAGAAATAGAAAAAAAAAATGGTAAAAGAAAAAAAAATGGCAGTGGCTTCATAGTGCAGGCACAGAGCACCCTCAATAACTCTTGGTAGAAAAAAAAAATAGTGCAACATCCCTATGTTCATAGCTACATTACTGACCATAGCCAAAGAGTGGAAGCAGCCTAGGTGCCATCAACAGATGACACAGTCTATGGGACCATATATGGAATACTACACTACAATCAATGAAAGATGATACTGTGTCCTTTGGGACAAAATGGATGGAACTGGAGGTGATTATGCTTAATGAAGTAAAGAGATGAAAGACAATTACCAGATGGTTTCACTCATATGTGGAATCTAGAGATCTGATTTATATGAACTTGCCAAAAAAAAAAAAGAGGGAAAAAATCCAAACAAAACAGAAGCAAGCAAAGTGTTTGTAAGATTTTTGAGAATTATAGTGGTTATCTTTGGGAGGTGGGAGGGTGAGGATACAGGACTTTGCTGGTGAGTATGGTGTGGAACTATAAATTATAATCTTGTAACAAGCTATTAGTAACAACTAAAAATTGGGAAAAAAAAAAAAAGAAAGAAAGAAAAAAAACTCTGAAGCAAATGTGACCAGTGTTAGTCAAGGATCTGTCACTTCCTGGGTGAATAATTAGCTGTCACGAAGTCGTCCTTAAGGATATTCTTTACCCTCTACTATGGCAACAAACATGGTAACTTGGCTTCGGGAGTCTGGGTCCTAGTGTGAAGAAAGTCATGACTCAGAGTAGAATCTCCTGCCTATCAGTGATGAACTCAAGAATGAGTGAAAAGTAAACCTTGGCCCCGCAGGGGGCGGGCAGGCTAAATGCTCAGGCACAAAGGGCTGCGGAGCAGGCAGAATGGGGACTGCAGTGGCAGCAGCGGTGGCTGCCGGGGAGCGGGTTGCTCGGCCTGGGTGTGGCTGTGGTGTCCAGCCTGGTGAACGGGTCCACGTTTGTGCTGCAGAAGAAGGGCATCGTGTGCGCCAGGCGGCGAGACTTCAGGCAACAGGAGTTTCTTTGGATTACAGACTTCAGGCAACTGGAGTTTCTTTGCGTTAGGAGCCAGGTAGTGCTGCTTTCAGGAAGGTGGGGATCAGGATTTGAAGCTGGGTCCTTGCACATTGTAATGTGTGCACTTAACCAGCCACCAGGTTCCAGATGCTAATATGATGCCAACCAGACGTCCCTGCTTAGACGATCCCACCAGTGTGTCCTGGAGCCTGGCTTCCCCAGAAGAGAGACAGACTGGGAGTATGGATCGACCTGTCAGTGTCCATATTCAGCAGGGAAGTAATTACAGAAGCCACACCTTCCACCTTCTGCATCCCACAGTGACCTTGGATCTGTACTCCCAGAGAGATAAAGAATAGGAAAGCTATCAAGGGAGGGGATGGGATATGGAGTTCTGGTGGTGGGAATTGTGTGAAGTTTAATTTTTATAAATAAGTTTTTATAAATAAAAATTAAAAAAGAAAAAGAAAAGTAAAAAAAAGTAAACCGTTGTTGTTGAACATGCTGCTGAGCTGGGAGAGATTGCTTGTTACCGCTACAAACTCAGCTTGACCTGACTGATCAGTTCAGTGCTCAATACATCAGGAGACCTGCTGAAATATTAACCCACTTAATTCTTAAAACCATCTGACGGGCTAGGTACCACTGTCATCCTCATTTGACAGATGAGAAGAGTGAGTCACCAAAACTTTGAGTGACTTGCACAGTTGTCAATAAGACATTTGCTGAAATCCAAGCCCTGGTGGTCTGGTACCAGAATCCAAATGAACTATAATTAACTAGAGGCCTCTCTGTTGCCCCACATCAAATGGCCTTAAGCTAATGTGTTTAGTTATCTCATTTATGCAATCCGTGCTTTTGAAAATTGTGCTTCTTTTCTCCACTTAGTTACCACTTCTTTGCTAGTGCCAGCATACCTGCTTCAAGCAATAACCACTCCTGGTTTGTTTTTTTTGTTTGTTTTTTTTTTTTTACTCCTCTAATATGCTGTTTCTAATCCATTATGGACTAGGAAACAGATAATTAAACTTGTTATGCATGTTATAATCATGACTAATTGAGTCTGGCCACCTTGATAGTCAGCACCTCTGGGTCCACAGCTCCTCTCCCTGGCTCAGTCTCTGGTAATAGTGTGATTGGTGGCTTGTATCTGACTCTCTCCTGGTTCTTGTGAAGGAAGGTAATGAGTTTAATTCACCTTTGTGCCTCTCTGTCCTCCCCCCACCACCCAGCACAATGCTTTGCATGTGTTAGGTGACTAATAAATATCTACTCAGACTATTAGGTAATTAGGTTCTGAGTAATGACCTAAGAGCTCGCCTATAAGTTAATTAGATAGGCTTTGCTAGTAGCCTTTGGGACATCCATCTAAACTGTCTAGCGCCCTCTGGGACTTTCTCAATACATCTTGGATACTTAAGATTATGGGACAAAGAAATCAATGAATTTCTTCGTTTAGCTCTTCCTTAGATATTTATTGAGTTTCTACCATATGATTTTAAAAAGCTGCTAGCAGCTCACACTTACTGAGTATTTACCATGTGCAAAACAGGCTGGTGAGAAGCAGAGCTCAGACTGGCCAGGTGTTGAAACCATAGATCAACAGATCAAATTTATGGATGTTAAGGTTCCCAGCTTCAAAAAAAAAATAAAATTTAAAAAATCATCAGTAGTGGCCAGGAGACAGCTCACCCAGCAGAGAAGCCATCTTGCTATTCACAAGGGCCTGGGCTTGAGCCCTGGCACCACATGGGAATACATGGATAGCATTTCAGGACCTCCACGGATGACAGAGTGATGGTGTGTCGTTTCTCTCTCTGTTCCTATCTCCCTCAACTCTTCTCTCTCTATTTTAACAATGTAAAGAATAGAAATTTTTGACTGAGGAGAATGTTCAGTGGTATAGCCCATGCTAGGCCAATCCCCTGGGTTCATTCTCTAACACTGCATTAAAAAAAAAAAAATACCACAGCTTTCTCAGCCACTCATCTGTTGTTGGGCACCTGGGTTGCTTCCACGTTTTAGCTATTATGAATTGTGCTGCTATGAACATAGGAGTACACACCTCTTTTTGGTTGGGTGTTATGGAGTCCTTGGGGTATAACCCCAGGAGAGGAATTACTGGATCATATGGAAGGTCCATGTCTAGCCTTCTGAGAGTTTTCCAGACTGCTCTCCACAGAGGCTGGACCAATTTACATTCCCACCAGCAATGTAAAAGGGTTCCTCTGTCCCCACAACCTCTCCAGCATTTGTTGCTGCTGTCCTTTTTGATGTATGCCAATCTTACAGGAGTGAGGTGGTATCTTAGTGTTGTCTTAATTTGCATTTCTCTGACAATCAGTGACCTAGAGCAGTTTTTCATATGTTTGTTAGCCTTTTGGATCTCCTCTATAGTGAATGTTTTGTTCATATCCTCTGCCCATTTTTGGATGGGGTCATTTGCTTTTTTGGTGCTAAGTTTGCTGAGCTCTTTATATATTTTGGTGATTAGTCTCCTGTCTGAAAGCAGAAGTGCACTAGAGTTTGCATTGAGTACCCCCCTAACACTTCCTCTCCACTATTCCAACCTTTGGGTCCATGATTGCTCAACAATTTGTTTGGCTTCGTATGTTAACTCTCTTTTCAGTCACCAGGTTCCAGATGCCATCAGGATGCCGGCCAGGCTTCCCTGGACTGAAGACCCCACCAATGTGTCCTGGAGCTCCGCTTCCCCAGAGACCCACCCTACTAGGGAAAGAGAGAGGCAGACTGGGAGTATGGACCGACCAGTCAACGTCCATGTTCAGCGGGGAAGCAATTACAGAAGCCAGACCTTCCACCTTCTACCTTCTACCTTCTACCTTCTGCAACCCACAATGACCCTGGTCATGCTCCCATAGGGATAGAGAATGGGAAAGCTATCAGGGGAGAGGATGGGATATGGAGATTGGGTGGTGGGTATTGTGTAGAATTGTACCCCTCCTACACTATGGTTTTGTTAATTTATCCTTTCTTAAATAAAAAAGAAAAAAAACTTAAGGGCACAGGAGTGGGACACAGGAAGACTTCTGTGATGGGGGTATAAAAGGTTGGCATCTAGGGATCTGGATGGTGATGCATCTGGCGGAGTGCAAACATCATCATGAACAAGGACCCTGGTTCAACTTGATGGTCCCCACCTTCAGGGGAGGGGGAGTATCATAAGTGGTGAAACAGTGCTGCAGGTGTGTGTGTCTCTCTCCCCTCATCCCTGTCAATTTTCATCTCTATTCAAAACAAAGAAAATAAGAAAGAAGGATGGAAAGGAAGGGAGGGAGGAAGGGAGGGAGGGAGGGAGGGAGGAAGGGAAGAAGGAAGGATAGAAGGGAAAGAGGAAGGGAAGGACAGAGGGAGGAAATAAAGAAAGAATAAAGAAAGGGAAAAAATTGACATATTTGGAGCCATTTTAGAATGATGTCAGAACCACCACAAAGAAAGTGCATTACCAGTTTCATTTGAATTGAGTTTACGGTCTTTGAATTCAGGCAAAATCAATTGTTTTAAGAAACCATACAATCAAAATTATTGAAGTCATAGATGCTTAGGAACATACTTAAAATAGACTTTCTAGCTTCCTAAGATTCCTATTCTCATCTGCTCCAGTCCTACTTTTTGGTTCCTGTTCATTAATCATTTTGTCTTGCTTTATATCTTTCTGCCTTTCAGCCACCAAGTTGCAGATGCTATTATGATTCCATCCTGACCTCTCTGGAAGATGACCTCACCAGTATATCCCGGAACTTCACCGCTCCAGAGCCCTACTCTACTAAGGAAAGATAGAAACAGGCTGGGGATATGGATCAACCTATCAATGTTCATGTCCAGTGGAGAAGCAATTACAGAAGCCAAAATGCCTACCTTCTACATCCCATAAAGAATTCTGGTCCATACTCCCAAAGGAGGATAAATGTTAAGGGAAGATGACCAAAGGGTCCTGAATGCCAATTTCATAGGACCTGGAGAGAGAAGAGGAAAACGGGAGGGATAGTTAGATGCAGCAAAGTACAAAGGAGGTGTGACTTAGAAAGGAACTGAAAACAGGACTATAGAAAAAAATGTGTGTATATGTATATATGTGTGTGTGTATGTATGTGTGTGTATATATATATTATATATATATATATGTAGAGAGATAGAGTTATAGAAATAATAATCAGCCTATATCTGTAATTCTGGGAGAACTACTGTAGTTTCCAGTGGAGGGAATGAGGATACAGAACTCTGGTGGTGGGAAAGGTATTATCTCGTGATTTTATAAATCAATATTAAATCACTAGTAAAATTTTTTTTAAAAAGTCAGATAAATAATTAGTTGAGAACTGAATATTATAAATGTCTAGCTTATGATTGAGTCAAATGGTTACTTTTTGACCCTTCCAAGAGAATCATCAGATTGCTAGAGCTTGACATTCAAAGAGGAGCAATCAAGACAGAAAAAAATCACAAGCAGGATGAAACTCCCTTCCAAGGACAAGCTAAAATGCCACCAGGGAAGACTGTTCCTTCTTGCTGATGGGCCTGTTCTCCAGCAACCAGGCCACTTACAGACCCATCTATACACACACACACACACACACACACACACACACACACACACACCAGCACCAGCATCACTCAGTGGAGTGAATCAGCCAACCAGCAGCAAAGCATACGTAACACAGACCTGTATCTCTGATTCCCCACTGGAAGCCTATTCTAACTGGAAATATATCGTGCCCCCCCAAAAAAAAGGAGAGGGGAAGGAGGATCTGTAGCTATACCTAGACATTAAAAAGCTGCTGCACCATCCCTCTCCCTGCTGTACCCTGCTGTACCCCACCAGTGGCCTCTCATTAGGCGAGTGTTCTCAATTCATGGCAACCATTTGTGCCTGTGGGGAGCTCAACCAGAGAGAAAATGAGAAGAAGGAAGCACTGCCTTTTATGGCCTCGTCTTAAAAAGTCACATATCACCACTTATGCCACATTCTATTTATTATAAGTAGGTTAGAACACACTGAGGCTAGAACACATTCAGAAAGAGGATCATTAGGCTCCAACTTTTTGAAGAGAGGCATGTCAAAGGATTCTGTGGACAGGTTTGCAGACCAGGGGCAGTGTTTGAGTTATGGAGGAAGCAGACACTCAAAGAGCCAGAGCTGAGCACTGCTGGCAGTAGCAAAAGCCAGAGGCTCTGAGGAGCTTGATGTGAGCAGAGCCCTTCCCGAAGGTCAGTGCAGCCAGAGCTGCCAGGGAAAGGCACGCCAAGAGCCTCCTAATGGGCAGCTGAACCTCTCTTCTCCCAACGTAGAGTTGGCGTTTTATTCCAAATGCATTGGGAAGCTATTGTGAAGGCTCAAAAGAGCCCTACAGTCTGATTTGCATTTTTGAAGTATTGCTGGGGAGAACACTCTATGGGGAGTGGATTGGAGGGGCCAGAGCTGAAGCGGGGAACCCTCAGCAGGCGCAGACACTCCAGGTCTGTTCTTGTCCTAGCTCCACCATTTATTTGATCAATTCACTTAACCTTTGTGCACTTCGCTTTCCTTCTCTGTTAAATGAGATGACTCTTCCCTGCACGACTCCCAGCATGATAGCAGGGCCCGGGGAGAAAGTGCTTGCAGAGACACTGTGTCAAGTGCAAAGTGCTCCGAACATGCAGAGAGCTTCACCTGAGCTGATCTGGATTAGTACAGCTTCCAAAGTTTAGGTATTTTTATTCCAAAAAAGCACGATTGTCTCAAGACCATAGGAGCTTCAATATAGCTATTTATACACGGGCTATCTTAGGAGTGGAAGGGAAATCTACCCCCTACCTTCGTCAGGTCTTCTCAGGCCAGCCAAGTAATCTAAACTGCAAAAGATACACTGGCAAGAGAAAAAGATCAATTTAATTATGTGCCTAGGAATAATTCACTTAGAAAATTAGGACATTGGTTTCAGCGTGGGACATCAAGGAAGAAAGAGGGGGACTCAGGTGATAAAGAAAAGAGTTGAGACCAGGTACTCTGTAATGGAAAGTTTGTCAGGCCATGTACCTGGGTTACTATATGAAATCTGTTTGGAAAAGTTATTCTTGACAAAAACCCTACTTCTGGGAAATGTCCAAAGATGTCCTTCTTCTAGGTACTTAAAGGAGTAGTGAAAGTCTCTCCTGAGGTTTGGGACTTCAGTTGACCCCAGCTTGAAATCATCTACATGCCTGTTTTGAGTATCTTCACTAACTCAGCATGCAGCAGTCAGTACCTAAAGTGATGGTACTTTGGACTGTCAGTTGTCACAATGACTAGGTTGTCAGGTGCCCAGGTATTTGGCTCAGGGTTATTTTGGGTGTGTCTATGATGGTGTTTTTTGTTTTTTGTTTCCCTTGTCATATATAGCCTTTATTTTTTTATCTTTTTATTAGTGATTTAATAATGATTAACAATATTGTAAGATAACAGGGGATAATTCAACACAATTCCCACCACCAGAGCTCTCTGTCCCATCCCCTCCACTGGAGGCTTCCCTATTCTTTTCATTTTACTACTTTTTAAAAATTTATTTATAAAATGGAAATACTGACAAGACCATAGGATAAGAAGGGTACAATTACACACAATTCCCACCACCAGAACTCCATATCTCATCCCATCCCCTGATAGCTTTCCTATTCTTTATCCCTTTGGGAGCGTGGACCCAGGATCATTATGGGGTACAGAAGGTGGAAGATCTGGCTTCTATAATTGTTTCTCTGCTGGACATGGGCATTGGCAGGCCAGTCCATACTCCCATCCTGTTTCTGTCTTTCCCTAGTCTGTCCAGGGAGGTCAGGTTGGTGGCATGGCAGTGTCTGCAACTTGGTGGCTGAAAGCAGTAAGATATAAAGCAGAACAAATTGTTTAATAAATAGGAACCATAAAGCAGGAATAGAGCAGATGAAAGTAGAGGCCTTAGGGTGGAAAAAACTAGGAAGTCTATTTTAGGCATCTTTGAAGGGGCCCATGACTTTAGTAATTTTGCCTGAGCCCAATAGCTAATATGAATGTGGACTAAAAGTATTGTCTAGGAAGATGGTGCTAGAGTTGAGAATAGACCTAGACAACTGGATTAGGGCACAGGAGACTCATAATTGAATTAGTAACCTAATTGTAACAGCTCTTGGCTCCTTCCATTGTGGGTTCCCTTCACCCAGTTTACTGAGGGCCACTGACAAGGCTGAAAGTAACAAATAAAACAGAAGGGCAGATGGTGAGAACTCTCTCCTTAGCTATCTGCCTGATTATTGAGATATGGAGGACACTGGCCTCCCATCCTCAGATTGGAACATCTATCATCATTTGGTTATTTCAAGTGACTAAGAACCATCACATGTGTGCAATGTTGTGAGATGATAGGATATTACTGAGGCCTCCATAATGGCTCCCACCACCCTGGTCACATGATAGCAGCTGTTCTAGTCAATGTGCTAGATGCAAAGCCTATGGTAACCTGACCTGTGCATGATCCCAAGGACAATGTTGCAACAATGTTAGTGCTGCAGAACCAGTCTTGTCAAAAGACAACATTCTTGCCACAGTCCAAGTTCCTATTGTCATGTGACAAGGGACCCCAAACTTAGTGGCTGCAAGTATCAGAAATCTATCTGCATACCTGTGGTCATAGTGGTGCTATTCACTGCAGAGGAATTGTGGGAGCCAGCCATGTGTCCATCCATGAGGGAGGAGACAAACAAAAGATGGTGTAGATGTAACTGGGTTGTGTACGGGCTCAAAAGGGTGAGTTCACCACCACATCATGAATGAGCTCGGAAGACAGTGTGCTAAGTGAAATAGACCAGATGCAACAAAGAAAATGCTGTATTTATAATTCCACTTAGACAAAGAAGCTAGAGCAGTCAGAGTCCTAGAGGTAAAACAGAAGGCAATTTCTGGGGACCCACGGGAGAAGCCTTGGGAGTTGTTTAATGGATATGAAGTCTTAGTCTTCAGGATAAAAAAATTCTGAAGATTCACAATACGACAAAGTGAATATACCCAATTCTGCCTAGATAAACACTTAAAAGTTGTTAAACTTATAAATTCGGTTATATGCTTCCCTCCTCATTCTGGATTATCACTGGGGGCTTAGTGCCAGCACTCTGAATCCACTGCTTTTGGTGGTCATTTTTTCATCTTTTAAAATTATTATTGAATAGGACAGAGAGAAATTGAGAGAGGAGGGGGAGATAGAGAGGGAGAAAGAAAGATAGACACCTGCAGACCTGTTTCACTGCTCACGAAGTGACCTTGCTGCAAGTGGGGATCAGGGACTGGAACCTAGATCCTGCCATGGGTCCTTGCAATTAGCACCATGTGCACTTAACCGAGTCCGTCACCACCTAGTCCCTGTCATGTGCTTTTTAACACAGTTTTAATAAGCTATTTGGGAAAACAAAAAGCAGTAAGCTTTTATTATGGTCAGTGTGGGCCTCAAGTGCAGGAGGAGGGGGGCTCAGCTGTGAGAGACTGCTTACACTCAGGCTCTCTGAGGCTGCAAGAGTGAGTGACAGGGGCTTTAGTTAACGATATTCCTCTTTCCTCACCTGTCTGATGCTGGACTTGTAAAGACTCACAAGACGGGGCTCCCCACTGGCACTCTGGATGGTCTCTTCACATAGCCTGCATGGAGATGGAGGCTTAGTGTTGCTGGACTTCTTTCATAGCAGCTTAGGACTCCAAAGGCCCGTGTAGAGAAAGAAACAGAGAATGAGCCAACAGCAAGCTGATTTGTCTCTTACAATCGAGCTTTGGAATGTGCATTCATTCCCTGGCTCCCTATAATTCCCATCATTTAACACCACAAACTAGGTGAGTGAAACCTACAGAAATTTAGTTTCTTTGTTCTGGAGGTTAGAAGTCCAGAATCAGGTGTCAACAAAACTACCTCCCTCTGATGGCTCAAGGAAGGAAAATGCTTTCCTTATCTCATATTAGTTCCTGGCATGGCCTTCAGTCCATGGCATTCCTTAGTTTGTAGACACATCAGTCTCTTCCTCCATCATCAGGGTGCTCACCCTTAAGGGTGTGTCCATGTGTCTGAGTCTCTGTCTCTGTCCTTATGGAGACACCAGGGATTAACTTTAGAGCTCTCCCTAGTCAAATGTAACTCATTCTCAGCTTAATTATATCTGTAAAACCCCTGTCTCCAAGTAACCCTCTTTACAGGTACGGGGTTTAAGACTTGCTCTCATATTATAGAATATCATCACCATCACCTAGGTCAGATCGATGGGGTTAACAGTGAATGGTATTTACACACTTTCCTTATATTTTGAGAGCTATTCTATGCCCTAATTCAGTTTTCCAGACCTATTCTCAACTCTGACACTATTTTTTCAAACAATATTTTTAGTCCACCTGCAAGTTAGCTGTCAGGCTCAGGCAACAATTATTGAAGTCATGGGCCCCTTGAAACATACCTAATATTTACTTCCAAGCTTCCTCCCACACTGAGGCCCCTACTTTCATCCGCTCTATTCCTACTTTATAGTTCCTATTTCTTAAACAATTTGTCCTGATTTATATCTTACTGCCTTTCAGCCACCAAGTTGTAGAAGGTAGTATGACACCATCTTGACTTCCCTGGGCAGACGACCTTACCAGTCTGTCCCCAGATCTCACCTTTCCAGAGCCTTACCTCACTAGGGAAAGATAGACAGGCTGGTATGGATCAACCTGCCAATGTCCATGTCCAGAGAAGAAACAAATACAGAAGCTAGACCTTCCATCTTCTGCACCTCCATAAAGAATTGTGGTCCATACTCCCAGAGGGATAAAGAATAAGGAAATTTCCAGTGGAGGGGATGGAACACAGAAATCGTTGGAACTGTATGAAATTGTACCCGTTATCTTACAGTCTTGTTAATCATTAAAACTCATACGTCTTCAAGGGGACAGGATCTTGGACTTCACCCTCTCTGGAGAAGGATGGTAAAAAAAAACTTCTCGAGGTTGTGCCATGTTCCAGGGTCCTCTGAATCCCGTGCCTCCTGCCATCCTGCAGAGTGGACGCAGTATGCATGTTTCAGTCAGCTAGGTGACAGACACTCAGACCTGACTAAGGGGCACTGGGAAGGCCATCACTGAAATTCACCTCTTAGATGTGATCACCAACATTTTGAAGACCAGGAATCATATCACACAATTACATGACAATTACATGTCACAGCAAAGGCATCTTCAACTATGAAACTGGCACAAGGTTTGGGATGAAAGAACATTTTTTAAAGAATATTTCCAAGTGGTTTTTTTAATCTGTCTTTTATTATAACATATGGATATAATAGTATTTCTGTGTATTCTTTCTTTATAGAGGAGGATTAATGGTTTACAGTCAATAGTAAAATACAGTAGTTGGTACATGTGTAACATATCTCAGTTTTCCACATAACACTCTAACCCCTCACTTAGGTCCTCCTCCACCATCATGTTTCAGGACCTGAGCACTCTCCCCACCCCACACCTGAGAGTCCTTTACTTTGATACAATATGCCAAATCCAGTCCAAGTTCTGCTTTGTGATTTTCCTTCTGTTCTTATTTTTCAGCTCCTGTCTATGAGTAGGATAGTCCCATGTTCATCTTTCTCCTTCTGACTTATCTCACTTCACGTGATTCTTTCAACCTCCATCCAAGATGAGGTTAAGAATGTGTATCATGAGCTCCTAGGAATATACCTAAAACAGACCTACTAGCTTTTTCCTACTAGCCTTTAGGTTCATGATTCATCAACAGTTTGTTCTGCTTTATATCTTAACTCTTTTTCAACCACCAGGTTCCAGATGCTACCATGATGCCAACCTGACTTCCCTAGGCAGACAACCCCACCAATGTGTCCTAGAATCCTGCCCTGGATGTGTTCTAGAATCCAGAGCCCTGCCCCACTGGGGAAAGAGAGGGACAGGCTTGGAGTATGGATTGACCTGCCAACACCCATATTCAGTGGGGAAGCAATTACAGAAGCCTGACCTTCCACCTTCTGTACCCCATGATGATCTTGGGTCCATACTTCTTGAGGGACAAAGAATAGGAAAGCTTTTGGGGGGGGGGAGGTTGGGATGAGATAGGGGGTTCTGGTGGTACGAATTGTGTGGAATTATACCCTTCTTATCCTATGATCTGTCAATATCTCCATTTTATAAATTAAAAAAAAATTTAAGGTGGCAACCACATGAGTGAGCTCTTTTGGAAGTAATCCTCCAACACCAGTCAAACTTTATTTTATTTTATTTTATTTCCCTTCCAGGGTTATCACTGGGGCTTGGTGCTGACACTACTAATCCACTGCTCCTGGTGGCCATTTTTCCATTTTATTGAAGAGGACAGAGAGAAATTGAAATACTACTATAGAAATTCAATAGAAATGGAGAAATACTAGAAATTTTTAATAGCTGAGTAGTATTTCATTATGTATGTAGACCACAACTTCCTCAGCCACTTATCTGTTGTTGAGCACTTGAATTGCTTCTAGGTTTTGGCTATTACAAATTGTGCTGCTATGAACACAGGCATATACAGATCTTTTGGATGGGTGTGTTTGGTTCCTTAGGCTATATCCCCAGGAGAGGAATTACGGGGTCATAGGGTAAGTCCACTGCTAGCCTTCTGAGAGTTCTCCAGACTGCTGTCCATAGGGGTTGGATCAACACACATTTCCATCATCAGAGCAGAAGGGTTCCTTTGCCCTCACCACCTCTCCAGCATTTGTTATTGCTGTTGTTTCTGAATTAAGACATTCTCACATGAGTGAAGTCATATCTAAGTGTTATCTTTTTCTGTGAAATAACACTTTTCAAATTCCTTTTACATTTTTAAAATCTTGTTTGAATAGCCAAATAATCCTCCTTTCTTTCTCCTTTCTTTCTTTCTTTCTTTCTTTCTTTTTTACTAGAACGATTAGGGTGATTTAGATATCCTCTCAGTATAGATAGTAACAGATTTAGTCTTTATAATACTGGGAGGTCACTACTATTATTATTCCCATTTCACAGAGGAGAGAGAAGCTTTTAAATAAGTTGTCCAATTCCACTCAGCCAATAAGTTGCAGTAGAAGTGAAATTTGAAGCTTAGTTTGCCTCTGAGTCCCTAACTTGAACTCTGTCACCTATCTCATTGACATTTTATCACAATATCCAGTAAGAACAAAGCAAACTGGATCTTTTACTGCATACTCATATCAAGTTATGAGTAATTTTAAACATAGTCCCAGGCCTTCCCAAGAGAATCAAATACAATCAGTTATGATCTCTACAACAGCAACCACTCCCGAAAATGGGACCCAGGTCAACCAGACCCTCCGCTGCATGGAGCAAGGCTTCCAAATTCCAGCATCAGTAAACGTTTCAATTGTGACTAATCTGCAACAGAGAAGCAATGTGGGGAGATGGGTGTTTTGCAAAAAAACCCTCTCTCCTAGTAGTCGAAAGAGGTCAATCAACCAATTTCTCCAGAAAGAAGTTTTCGGTTTGGGTTATACTTATGTTTTCAATTACCAAGATCAAGGAAAATTCCATTTGGGAGTTCTTGTCCAGATCTTGATTTTTCTTGCTCATTCCCAGCTCCTGGACACTTCCTCCTCCCTAGCTACTTGGAACTAGAGATTTAGATCTTTCTGCTTCATTGAGTGTGTGGCTGTGTGGCATGTTTCTTGGGGTGGAGAGGGGGGTGGAGAAGGGGGTGGAGATGAAGGCAGGGAGGCTGGTACAGCAGTCTGAAAATTCATAGACTACCAGATAAAATGGCTTTGATCTGAGAGTTTGCTGCAAACCATCAAAATGCATCACTCAACAATCCGCAGCCTCCAGCTGATGGATTTGGAGAAGAGCTCAAGGATAATTGGCATCTTAATGGGGGAAATGCCATGTTCCCAAGTGTCAGAATAGCAATCAGATACCCCAAGGGCCATTAGCACAGTTCTTGGGTAATTAAAGTTGCTCACCCATCAGTCTTGGTTTCAGAACCCACCCCATGCCTGCAGCAGGACTTCTGGGGATGCCCAATTCTCACACACCACTAAATTGAAGTCTAATGATCAAATAGCTCTCCACATTCAAACCACGCATGTGAAAAGCACAGAGGAGCAGTTGAACCTCTGGCTGTCACTGCCTTTCTTCCAATTTGTCTTTAGGCAGGGCTGGTCTCAGGTGAGGACTTTGAGAATCTTGGCTAAGAGAAGGAATAACCGTTGTTTCCATCCTGCTGTGAACTTATGAATGTCACCTTTTGAAAGGACATTGTGATTAATCCGGTCACAACTTATTGAAAATTTTCAGATGTCTAGTACAGTGTTCATGGTATCCCTTGACTGGTGAGTAGGACTTGGGGTACACTTTGACTTGGTTTTCCCCTTGGCGGGACACTGCACTCTGGTGTCTGCCTATGAGAAACTGCTGAACCTTGCTAAGATTTAACAAGCAGTTGTTAAGACTTACATATGACCTCAGTCCATCTTGACAATCCCTGCTACCTTTATAGGTGAGGAAGCAAATGTTGAAAATGGGGTGGATGCAAACATTCAATCCAATACAACATCTGGTGTGGGGAATGTGTTTTCATCACCATCCCCCCCCCCCCCACCCGTAGCAGCAACGGTCTTCAGTAAGAGAGATGTAAATGCTAGAGTTCTGACAGAAAACAGATGGCTCACTCAAACATGGTAGTTTGTGGGCTGTTTAACAAAGGGACTTTTCAAAGTGCAGGGCAGGGTTTAAGTAAACCAGGGAGGCATGGGATAGGACTCCAGGGCAGGCGAGAGTCAGAGCCATCACCTCCTGCCTATAGTAAAGGAAAGTGGGAGAGCGGTTTCAAGTCTTCAGAGAAGGTGGCAGTGACTGACTGATGGGAGCCTCAGTGAACTGGCAGGGAGGAGATGAAGGGGTGTGGATTAGCCCCCAACCTCATTCTCCCCTCACCTTCCACTCTCCTACTATTAGCCAAAGCTACTGAAACTGAAGGGCCCCAGAGTCCTTTCACAGGAGGAACTTCATGGGAACCACATTCCCAGGCACACGTGAGGAGAGCCAGGTTTGACAGGTCTGGATGGGGAGATAAGATGGAGATGTGTGATGCATGGACCCCTTGGAACATACCTAAAATAGACTTCCTAGCTTCTTCTCATACCAAGACCCCTATTCTCATCTGCTCTCATATTTCTACCTTTGGATTCCTGTTTCTTTTTTTTTTTCCCTCCAGGGTTATTGCTGGGCTCAGTGCCTGCAGCATGAATCCATTGCTCCTGGAGGCCATTTTCCCCCCTTTTGTTGCCCTTGTTGTTGTAGCCTCGTTGTGGTTATTATTATTGCCATTGTTGATGTTGTTCGTTGTTGGATAGGAAAGAGAGAAATGGAGACAGGAGGGGAAAACAGAGAGGGGGAGAGAAAGACAGACACCTGCAGACCTGCTTCACCGCCTGTGAAGCGACTCCCCTGCAGGTGGGGAGCCCAGGGCTCGAACCGGGATCCTTAGGCCAGTCCTTGCACTTTGCACCACATGCGCTTAACCCACTGCGCCACTGCCTGACCCCCGGGTTCCTGTTTCTTAAACAATTTGTCCTGCTTTATATCTTACTGCCTGTCAGCTACCAAGTTGCAGATGCTACTATGATACCATTCTGACTTCCTCGGTCAGATGACCTCACTGGTATGTCCCCAAGTCTCACCTCTCCAGAGCCCTACCCCACTAGGGAAAGAGAGAAACAGGATGCGGATATAGATACACCTGCCAATGCCCATGTCCAGAGAAGAAGCAATTACAGAAGCCAGAACTCCCACCTTCTGCACCCCATAAAGAATTTTGGTCCATACTCCCAGAGAGATAAAAAATACGGAAGTTTTGGGGAACTGGGTGGTAGCACACCTAGTTGAACGCACACATTACAATGCATAAGGACCCAGGTTCAAGCCCCCAGTCCCCACCTGCAGGGGGAAATCTTCAGGAGTGTTGAAGCAGGGCTGCAGGTATCTGTCTCTCTGTCTCTCTCCCTCTCTATATTCCCCCTCCCCTCTCAATTTATGGCTATCTCTATTCAATGAATAAAGCTAATAAAAAATTTTAAATAATTTTTAAAAAAGAATAGAGAAGTTTCCAATGGAGGGGATGGGACAAAGAATTCTGATGGTGGGAACTGTATGGATTTGTACCCCTGTTATTTTATTATCTTGCTCATAATTATTAAATCATTAATAAAATTTTTAAAAAGATGGAGATGTATGCATTAGGACTCCTCTGTGTGGGGCTAATTTGTTTTCTAACAACAGCTGGCTATTGAGGAAAATATGTATGTCCCCTTTAATTGACTGGGGGTAGGGGTAGGGTTGTTGTTTTAAGTATCTACCTGCCAACTAGTATGTTTGTATGTATGTATGTATGTATGTGTTAAAAGAGGAAATAGGAATATCACTCCAGCATGTGCAATGCCCATGTTCAAACCCAGAACCAGGGGCTAGATGGTGGCACACAATTGAATATACACATTATTATTTTTTTAATGTATTTTTAAATTTATTTCCTTTTATTGCCCTGTTTTGTTTTGTTTTGTTTTTGCCGTTGTTATTATTGCTGTCGTCCTTGTTGGATAGGACAGAGAGAAATGGAGAGAGGAGGGGAAGACAGAGAGGGGGAGAGAAAGACAGACACCTGCAGACCTGCTTCACTGCCTGTGAAGCGACTCCCCAGCAGGTGGGGAGCTGGGGGCTCGAACCAGGATCCTTTCGCCAGTCCTTGCACTTTGCGCCACGTGCGCTTAACCCACTGCGCTACTGCCAAAGCCCATGAATGTACACATTATTACTACATGCAGAGATCAGGGTTCAAGCCCCCAGTACCCACCTGCAGCCCCAGAGCTGTGAAGCAGTGCTGCAGGTGTCTCTTTTTCTCTCTCCCTCACTATTTACCCAACTCCTCTCAATTTCTTTCTGTTCTGTCAAATTAAATACATATTTAAAAAAAAAAAAGGGTCTCATGCATGAAAGCCCTGCACTCTAACATGGAGCCAACTCCTCTGTTTATTGTTGATTTAGATGAAACCTCCTTCTGTTGCTTCATTTTTTTTTTTTCGTGAAAAGAGGAAGGATGAGCAGAATGATAAGTTTGGTACAGACAAGGAACGGTAGCCCAGTGCCTTCCCCATCTGTCTCCCCTCAGGGATCTGTCTGTCTACAGAAATATGTCTTCACGTCTTCTGTTAGCCATGTAGATATCTTAGCAATAAGCCCTTGCCTCTGAGGAGACAGGCCTGTGGGCTCTCTGTGCTACCTGAGACTGACTAAGTAGACACATCAAGTTCTAGGATGCTGTGTTAGTGCATTTTAAATATAGCTTCTGAAATTGCTTTATCAGATATAAAACTGGTGTTTTGATCTCCACAAGTCTTCTAGCTTCATCATAGCTCAGTTTCTAGCTTAATGTGGGAAAGAAAATAACTGAACTTAACCTCATTATTGACAACTGGGACCCAAAGTTGAGCAACAAAAAGGATAAAAGAGAAGCCAAATAGATTTTTTTCTTTGGGGGGGGGGAGGAGGGTGGTTTACTAAGAAAGAGATGTACTGGTGGCACTGCGTGGTAGCGCACTGGGTTAAGTGCACATAGTATGAAGCACAAGGACTCGTGCAAGGATCCCAGTTCAAGCCCCCACTCACCAACTGTAGAGTGGCTACTTCATGAGTGGTGAAGCAGGTCTGCAGGTGTCAATCTTTCTCTCCTCTCTCTGTCTTCCCTTCCTCTCTCAGTGTCTCTCTGTCCTAGTCAACAACAACAGCAGCAACAACAATGGGGAAAAGATGGTCGCCAGGAGCAGTGGATCTGTATTGCTGGCACCAAGCTCCAGCGATAACACTGGAGGGGAAAAAAAAAATGAAGGAATAAAGAGAGAGAGAGATGAACTGATTTTCTTATAAGCAGCAGTCCCCCAGCCCCCCCCACCACCTGCTTTCCATCCCATCAGCTGAGGCATTTGGGGTTTTCATCCTGGTGGGAACCTGGGGGTTAGGCCTTGTCGAAACCTCCCATCCTTCCCCATAGAGGTAAAAGGAGCCCCCTCACCACCCACCCTCTCCCACCTCCCTGAGCCAAGTAGAGGGGTTTCTGAAAGCATCAGCACAGACTAGGCAGGGAGAGGAGAATCAGAGAGAAATGGCAAAAGCAGAGGAACAACAGGGCAATCGTGGACCATGTGGAGACCAGGGCTTCCCACTGAATATGGGTCAGCTTGTCACTAACCAACCAGAGGGGTCACTCCAGCATCAAGGACACAAACTCGTGGGCTATTCTGATGACATATGACTATGAGCCAAGCAAGCCACCCTGCAACTTTGGGGCTTAAGTAACAGCCATTTATTCCATGTTGTGGTTTTTTTTGTTGTTGTTGTTGTTTGCTTGCTTGCTTTGTAGATCAAGAATGTAGGTAGAGCTCTGCGGAGAATCCATCTGTCCCATCTGCCAGCCCCTGAAGTCCCTTGGCAGCGTGCAGCTGGTGAATAGACAGTACTCTTGACTTGGTGGAGTGACTGGGAAGCAGAGCTCAGCTGGGACTGTTAATTAAGGTGCCTACACTTTGCTGGCCAGCAGGGCAACCTCCAAGTGACCAGATTTCTTACTTGGCATCTCAGATGTTTCAAAATTATGTTCCATGGGACCCTGGTAATAGCTGTAAGATTTCTTTCTTTCTCTCTTTCTTTTTTCCTTCCTTCCTTCCTTCCTTCCTTCCTTTCTTTCTTTCTTTTTTTTCATTCTTTATCTCTTTCTTTTGCCTCCAGGGTTATCACTGGGGTTTCGGTGCTGGCATTACAAATACACTGCTCCTAACAGACATTTTTTCCATTTTATTGGATAGGACAGAGAGAAATTGAGAGAGGGGGAGACAGAGAGGGAGAAAGCAAGACAGACACCTGCAGACCCGCTTTACCACTTGTGAAGCTTAAGCAGAAAGCCAGAGACTTGAACCTGGATCCTTGCGTTTATTATTACGTGCATTCAACCAGATGCACCACTACCTGGCCCCTCTTTTTTTTTCTTTAATGTTTTGTTTCTTTTATTTTAATGAGGGAGAAAAGTACAGAGAGAGAGACCAGAACACTGCTCAGCTCTGGCTTTTGGTATGCTAGGGATTGAACCTGGAACCTCAGAGCCTCAGACATGAATTTTTATTTTTTTTGCATAATTGTTATGCTGTCTCTCCAGCCTGCAAGGTTTCTTAAGATGTTGCCTGTGAAGTCCCAGAATATTCCTTCTGTTCAGTCAGGGACAGGAGAAAGCACCCTTTCGGTGGAGATTATAACAAAACCTGCGTCTTCCTCTGCCCTATGTGCCTTTGGCAGCTGTCTAGCCAGAAGGTGCATCTCAGGTCAGGGAGACACAGGCAAGCAGGCAGGCAGGCGCCTCTCCCCAGGCCTCTGTACAGCTTCCTTATCTGCCCCAAGAGAAAGCCCCAACTGGCTGCTAGCCCAGGCAGGAAGCACTGCCAACAAAGCTGAAAGAGCAGCGCCAGCTTAGAGGCGGTCTTTCCTTTCTCATCTCTGGATGCCTCCCAATTGCTAACGTGCTAGAATGAAAAAGGTTGAGAAGTGGAGGGGGAGTATGTTGGAGGATGGACCCCTCTGCTTCCCTGTCAGCACCCCTGTGGTCAAAACCAGGCTAGGGCAGGAGAGGAGAGTTGGCTAGGCTATGAGACTGACACTTGAAACTAGCCTGAGTTGGACTTGAGAACTGAAAAAAGACCAGAAAGTTCAAGGGCCAGGTGGTAGCACACCCTGAAGAGTGTGCACATCAGCACAGGTAAGGACCCAGCCCCAACCCTTAGTCCCCATCTGTAGAGGGTGAAGCAGGTGTCTCTGTTTCTCTCTCTCCCTCTCCATCTCCCCCTCCTTCTCAACTTCTGTATCTTTTTTCTTTTTCTTGTTTTTTTTTGTTGTTGTTGTTATCGAGGAAACTTTTATTGAGTATTAACTACTTTATACATAGTACCTTAATTAACCCTCATAGTAGTCCTTCAAAGGTAGATACCAAGTTAAGAAGAATTTAATTTAAATTTTAGGAACCAAGACAGTGTTATTTTATTTTCAAGGGCTTCTGTAACAAAGAATCACATAACAGATTACCTAAAGAACATAAATTTGGAAGTCGAGCGGTAGCGCAGTGGGTTAAGTGCACATGGCGCAAAGCACAAGGACCGGTGTAAGGATCCCGGTTCGAGCCCCCGGCTCCCCACCTGCAGGGGAGTCGCTTCACAAGGGTGAAACAGGTCTGCAGGTGTCTATCTTTCTCTCCCCTCCCCCGCCTTCCCTTCCTCTCTCCATTTCTCTCTGTCCTATCTAACAACAATCACATCAATAATAACAATAATAACTACAACAACAATGAAAAACAACAAGGGCAACAAATGGGTAAATAAATAAATAAATAATTTTTAAAAAGACTTTAAAAAAAGAACATAAATTTACTAACAGAAGTAAAGGCTTGAAATATTGTTAGAATATTGAGGTCATGATATAGGTACAGTTGGTTCCTCCTTTGTTCTGTCTTCCAGGACTTTCTCCTAATTTCTAATACACTTGGGACTTATATAAGTTATAAACGGCTTCTTCCTGGGTCTTCATTTTGCTTTCCCTCTGTGCACATGTCTATTTCTTCCATTTTTTTAAAAAATTTTAATCTTTATTTTTTGGATAGAGATCCAGAAATTGAGAGGAAGGGGGAGATAGGGAGATAGAGAGACACCTGCAGCCCTGCTTCACCCTTTGTGAAGCTTTCCCCCTGCAGATGGGGACCGGGGGCTTGAACCTAGGTCCTTGCACACTGTAACATGTGCACTCAACCAGGTGCTCCACCACCCGGCCCCCTACATGTCTATTTCTGTGCCCAAATTTCCCCTTTATTTAACTTCTGTTTCTATAAAAAGTAAACAAATAATTCTTTAAAAAAAAAACTTGAAAAAAAAAAAAAGGTCTGGGATTTGCCAACCTTTCAATAAGCACAACCGAAGACAGCATTTGGGGAAAATAAAAAGGATTGTTTGCATCCTTACTGGCTCCAGATGAAACAATAAACTGGTAAGCTTTGCCTAATAACAACAGGCATCAGACAGCTGGTGAGAGACAGGTGTGTGAGTCTTCACATGCTCCTTTTTGAACAAAATAAGGGACTTAACATCTCTGCCAGGCCACCCCGCCCTGCTCCCACTCAGAGGCCCACAATTATTTTTCTGATGTGGGGACAGGGTCACAGAGGAGTTGGGGGTTGAAAAAAGAACAAGTGTCAAATGTAAAACATTAATTCGCCAATAAAGAAATTAAAAAAAAAAAAAAAGAAAGAAAAAAGAACAAGGAGTTGGGAGGGCAGAGGCTAGCCAGACCAGAGAGCAGGAGTGCTGGAGTTTCTGGAGGAAGGAAAAATTATCATATATGCATGACCTTGTGGGGGGCCCGGTGGTGGTGCACCTCATTAAGCACATGTAGTACTAAGGGCAAGGATCCAGGTTTGAGTCCCCGCTCTCCACCTGCTTCACAAGTGGCAGGGCAGGTCTGCAGGTGTCTTTCTCCAGAGTCCATCTGTCTATCTCTGACTGGAGGTGGAAGTCTTCAGACAGAAGGATGAAGTGTGAGGAGTCTGTTGTCAGGATCAGCAGATGAAGTTTTTTTTTCCTTTGGCTATCTTTTCTAATTCAAGTATTGTGTTGTAGTTGTTGTTTTCATTTCATTGAAGGGGGGGCAATGGTTCTTAGTACACTGGTTGACACATGGGCACAATTTCTCATCTTTTCATGTTAGGTATCTGCAAAATAGTCTCACCTTCTCTGGTAGAAAAAGACTCTGGGGAGTCGGGCTGTAGCGCAGCGGGTTAAGCACAGGTGGCGCAAAGCACAAGGACCGGCATAAGGATCCCGGTTCGAACCCCGGCTCCCCACCTGCAAGGGAGTCCCTTCACAGGCGGTGAAGCAGGTCTGCAGGTGTCTATCTTTCTCTCCTCCTCTCTGTATTCCCCTCCTCTCTCCATTTCTCTCTGTCCTATCCAGCAACGACAACAACAATAATAACTACAACAATAAAACAACAAGGGCAACAAAAGGGAATAAATAAATAAAATAAATATTTAAAAAAAAATTTTAAAAAAAAGAAAAGAAAAAGACTCTGGTGGTCTTTTCAATTTTTTTTTTTTACCAGAGCACTGTTTAGCTCTGGCTTATGGTGGTACAGAGGATTGAACTTGGCACTTTGGAGTCTCAGGCATGAGAGTCTCTTTACATAACCATTATGCTATTGACCCCTGCCTTCTGGTGGTCATTTCTACCACCAACCACCTTAACCCTAAGGCTCCTCACCTCCATCCCCCATCTGGCACCCCCTCCTTCCCAGAGCCTTCTGCTTTGGTGCAATACACCAAAACTCAGTCCAAGTGTTTCTTTCTCTTTTCATAGTCACACACTGGTTGGATCAGGCCATTTCACCTAGAAGTCTCAGCTGTGCTGTCTACAGCAGCCTCTGCAAAACCAGACCCCTTCCTGGGGAAGAAGCCTAGAGTTGCTTAGAGTAGAAGTTGTGAGAAACAGGAAAGTGGACTTCCACCCACTCAGTAGACAGGTCTTACAATGGCAAGCAGGCTCACTCGGCTTTCTCTGCCTGGGCATTTTAGACTAGGACAGTATTTGCTCGTGGGGATAAGCTGTGCACACATCTAATGATTGGCATCATCCTGGCTTCCTCTTTCTATATATATGTCACACCCCACGCCCAGTTTTGACAAACAAACAGATATGTCTCCAGACAATTCAGGTGAGAGGGAAATGTCACCCCCAGTTGCAGACACTGGGCTAACCAACCTTTTTCTCTTCCAAGCATTTGGCAGGCAAGTCCACCTCAGCACATCCAGCTTCAGCTGAACCCAAATCATCCTGCTCATCTCTGCCTCTCTGTCTCTGCCCTGCCTTGCCCAGAGCCTCCCTAGAAAGCCCTTTTGTCATGTACCCTTTGCCAGGCTAGAATTTCTAGAGTGTCTACTGAAGACAGGTTGGGATGAGGGATCTGGTAAAGAGATCCCACAAGTCAGCTTCCTCCTGGCCCCAGGACTCCAGAATGCTCTCCAGTCGCAAGAAACTGCTACTCCCTCTGGCCCAGCTCCAGATCTGGGGGCACTCTGGAAAGCAAGATGGGGGTGGGAGATAGGGACCTTCTCCTGGAGAAGGCCCACCCTCACACTTGGCTTTGGTAATGCAGCACTCTCCTCCTGTCTACTGGTTTGACTTGTTCTGTTGTGTATCCATTAAACATTTTTATTGGTGATTTAATAGTGATTTATGAGATTACAAGATAGAAAGGGTATAATTCTACACCACCTCACCACAAAGTTCTGTGCCCTCACTCCCTTTCAATAGTGACCTCCATAGTTCTCCCCAAAGATAAATATGGGTTGACGGTGTGTGTGTCCATTTTTATTCACTTCTAAGGCCCTGCCTTCACTTCCTTTCTAAGCCACACTTACACTATTCCAACCTCTGGGTGTCCTTTTTTATCTTTTTCCATCTCAGAGAAACAGCACCTGACTTCCACAGGTGTTCCCCAGAATCTCTTCCCTCTCTCCATTAAATCTTTGTCCACATGAGGAGGACTTCACAGTCGTGTGTATTTCCAGAATGTTCAGGTGAGGAGGAATATAAACACCAAGAGGCACACTGGATTGATGGGGTGTGCATATGCCAGCCCCCAGTGCAGACTAAGTCACCAGTTCCACATCCTCTAAGCATCCAGGATGGATGGGTCACAGCAGAGAGCTGGGCCAGAACTCCTAGTTCAGTCAGCAGTCTTTGTTGAGGTGCTGCCAACTCTCTGAGGGACTCTATGTTCTCTCTTTTTTTTTTCTTTTCCTTTTTGTTTTTTCATCAGGGTTACTGCTGGGGCTTGGTGCCTGTACAACAAACCCACTACTCCCAGTGGCCATTTTCCCCTCTTCTTTTTAATTTGATAGAACAGGGAAAAAAATAAAAGAGAAGGGGGAGCTAGAGAATGGGAGAGAAAGAGAGACACCTGCAGCACTACTTTAGCACTCTGGAAACTTCTTTCCTGCATGTGGGGAAGTTTGCAGTAAGTTGTGTTAAGTCAAGGAATGGAGTAGGGCAAGGACTTCACTAAGAGCCGGCAGATTGTTCTCCTAGCCTCTGCAGAGTCTGTCACTGTTTCTGCCTGCCCGCAGCTGGGGCTGTCACTTATCTCTGTGTCCTCTGCGTCCAACACCTATTCTGCCTATAGCACCCCTTTAGGCTTTGGGGTGCTGGAGTCTCCAACCAAGCTGGGTGGCAAGAGGACAGTCTTCCACTCCCTGGACAGCCCCTGTGAAGAATGCAGCTGCCTTGCCCCAGGGACGCCTGTAGAAGCTGCTTCTGGTGTCCCTCCCTGGCTGGGCTACAACTTTCCCACAATCTCCCAGAGGAGAAACCTTCCACAAGGCTCTGCCCAGGAAAGATAGCCTATCACCTTCCTCTATAGCACCCTCACAGTCACAAGTAAGACCCTGCATATTATTATATTATTTAATATTTTTATTTATTTATTGTTAGATAGAGACATGCCGGGCTAGCATTGTGGGCGGGAGAGAGGATTCAGGAGCTCGTGGTGGAGTGGTAATACAATTCTTTATTCACATGGGGAACACCCCAGAGTCAGGCGTGAGCACAGTGGGTTAAGCCATGTGGTGCCAAACCGCAATGGCCGCCTCCCACTCTGCACGCCAGCCCTTTTCCAGGTCAGGACACAGGAGAGAAAAGAGAGCGAAACCAGGAACAGAAGTGGGTTTTATGGGATAAAACCAGAAGTGGTAAGTCAGGAATGGAGATGGCTAGAAATGGGGGTGGAGAAAAGAAAAAGGCACGCTAGGAACTTCCTTAGCTACCATTGCTATGGTTTTAGCTGGTAGGAATTAGCAATACCCTGAGGGGATAACATGGTGGGGAAGAAATCTTTAATCATTTATAAGAAAAAACAGAAGATTGGTATGTGGATAAATGGACTGGCCATACTAGCATAGAGTGGTTTGTGGGCCCTGCCTAACTCAACCACATCTGCACAATTTCCCAGCAGAGACAGAGAGAAATTGAGATGGGAGAGGGAGATAGAGAAGAAGAGAGACAGGGAGACTCCCCGCTTCACCACTCATGAAGATTTCTCCCTAGAGGTGGGGACCAGGGGCTTGAACCTAGGACCTTGTACACTGTAATGTGTGGGCTTAACCAGCTGTGCCACCACCTGCCTGCCTGCCCCCCCCCCCCTGAATATTGTTAACTGTGTTCTGTAAATCCCCAGATTCACTGGGCGTGGATGTGGTGGGGTGTTGTAGCTATAGTGTGGCAGTTACAAAATCTCCCTGAACCCTGGACTGCAGTTTTAGTGATGTCCTTTAAATGCTACATACAGTCCACAGGTGCCTGATGATTCCCACTCCATTCAACCCTCTCCTGCTTGAAACAGCTGAAAGTGGTATGGGTTGTTCCCAAACTGAGGAATCTCAGTTTTGACCCTTGAGTCTCCGATTCTGCAGCTTATTCTTTTCTTTTTGAGGTATCCTCATACCCTTTCCAAAAACATACATCAAAGTGTACATTTCTGTCTGTCTGTCTGTCTGTCTGTCTCTCTCTCTCTCTCTCTCTCTCTCTCTCTCTCTCTCTCTGTGTGTGTGTGTGCATGTGTGTGTAAAATTTGGATTCCTTTCACAACTAATGACTTGTGATAAGTCACATGAATTATCTCATTCAACTCCCCCAACAAGCTGTTAAAGTGGGCATTATTTATTCACCCCATTATACAAGGAAGGAAACTGAGGGGTAAGGCAGTTAAGTAGAAGGCTCTACTAGCTCAGTCTCTTCTTGGAGGATGAATTCCAAAATGGTATCCACTCAGAAGATGAATGGCAAAAGGACACCCCTTCCTCCTCTGGCTGGTGGAGCCCCAGGGCTCACCCTCTAAACCAGACCCAAAGGACAGGACACCACCTACCTAGATGTGCGTAGAAATCCCAGTTAAGTATCACACCCAGTGTCTCACACCTATAAAACACGGATCAGACTGACATTCCCCCCCCCACCATTTCTCACTCTCACCCTGCCTCTCTCTTTCTCTTTATCAAATGTAGCTGGATGATGACCTCTCATGTCACTCAGTATTTGTGTTTCTTCACATTAAGTTGTGGATATATCTTCTTAATGTCTGTCTGGTACTTTGTCAACACATATTAGCTACCTTGCACTTACAGACTGAATGAATGCCGTGTCCTTGAGTAGACTGTGAACACATAGCCAATAGGAGCCCTGGTTTCTATCATTTTGATGCCATTATACCAGGTACTGTGTATTTTCTGTTTCAGTCACTCACTAAGCATTGCTTGTAAATGATGGGAATTATTGTATTCTGTAAGGGCTGACAGGCTCTGTGCTATTGTGTCATGGAGTTGCCTTGAGAAAGTTCCATGGGGGACAAAGATCCTGAATGAGTCTCAGAAAATAAGATTTCCAGAGAGAAAGAAGTGTAGCTGGGCTGGGTGGTGGTGCACCTGGTTGAGCACACATGTTGCAGTGCACAAGGAACCAGGTTCAAGCCCCCACTCCCCACCTGTAGGGGAAAGCATCACGAGTGGTAAAGTAGGGCTGCAGGTGTCTCTCTGTCTCTCTTCCTTGATATCACCCCCTTTCCTCTCAATTTCTGGCTGTCTTTATGCAATAAATAAATAAATATAATAAAACAATTTTAAAAAGAAGGGTATCCCTAGTTGAAGGAGTGGCCTATACAAGAGATAGAAGGATGAGTGTGACAGGTTTAGAAGTAACAGCAAAGTTGGCCCAAGTAGGAAAGAGGATGTGTGTTGAGGGAGTGGTTGGAAATAAAATTGGCTGAAATTAATCCCAATCCCACATCCAGTTCCACCATATGCAATTAACCCAGACCTCTGTTTACAAAGAGAAATCTGAAGCAAAGGCCACAAAACCAATATATCACAGCTCCCCAGGGCCTCCAACCACAACGGATGGCATGAACAGCCATCAATGCTCTTCAAGTCAAAGAGCTTGGAGAGACCAATCTCCATAAAAGACATCCTGTAATTAAAACCACCAACCACTATCCATCTAATATTCCAGACTCCGTGGGAGACTATGTGGAGAAGAAAGAACAGAGAGAGTTGTGACAAATGTATGTGTGTGTGATATGTTTGCCAAAGTGGCTGTGCCCATTTGCCGTAACAACCAAGCCCTCTGATATACAAATTTTTCATGACCTAATGATGGTGATACAATTGCCCAAGTTGATTGAGACTGTAACTACCAAAACAAACTATATTTGAGGACAGATTAAGTCCTTGTCAATAAAACCAAGGAATTCATCTTCCTAGTGAGTACCTACAGTGGTCTGGTGCCAGAAGTGCAAGTTTAACATCACCAGTGTTGTTGTTATACCAGAGTACTACTCAGTTTTGGCTTATGGCTGTGTGGGAGACTGAACCTGAGACCTCAGAGTCTCAAGCATGACAATCTTTTTGTGTAGCCATTATGCTATCTCTTCCCGCCCCTGCAACACACACACAGTGTCACCATTATTCTCCTCAATTTGCCTCTCCGTGAAACAGGGAAAAACTAACATGATCTAAGTGAGTGTAGCAGTATAAGACATCTACAATAATAGTTCCTGTCGCACAAGTGACAATTTCAGACTGTAAGTAGCTATTCGCTTCTGATCCTCCCTCAACTAGCATTATAGCCTGGCCATCTCCTGGCCAAGTATCTGTCAAGGACAGGTAAGGTGAAACCAAGGAGAGAGCTCAGAAACAGAAGCCAGGCACTGCGTGTTCATGCTTTGGAAATGCTCTGTGTGCTCTGAGGTCTGTGCTTATCCTGTCCCTCTTCACACTGTGTCTCAGGTCCACTCCCTGCCCTGCCCTTGCTTCATGCTATGTGTCAAAGAGGTTAGCAGTGGGACACAGTTCCCTAGACTCCCATTTAAGGTTACTTCCACCTAAGTTCTGTCATTCATGGGGGGCACTGGTAGGATACTGAAGCATAGACAGAAGTCCAAGCACTTCACCTTTTTCTGCAGAGCTAGCCTCTGTCTAGTCTCTCTCCATTCCCTCCACAACTTCATACCCATCCTCATCCTTGCTCCCAATAGGCACTCCCAGTGCTGGGACCCTCTCCATCTCCTCCTGGGTCCCTCTACAGAGAGGCGAGGAGTAGAAGGGGGAGTTCTGCACTCACACAAGTCTGGGAGTGTTCACTAAGTCTTCCTTCTTGGTTTCTTTCATCCCCTGTGGGTTGAGACCACATACCAAAATGTGTCTGTTTTAAATACTGGCAGAACCGTAACTGATGCAGTCCCAATGGAAAGGTTTCAGCACATTGTCTTATTAGGACTTTCTGGCTGCAAACGCAACCAGTGTGAATTCACACCACAATTTTCAGTATAAGAAATGGCAAGTAATCAACTTCAAGCTGGTTCCTTCCACCACCTACCTGCCTGGCTGGTTGGAAGACCCTCACCAGACAGCACTGGGACTCCTGCCCTTTCTCTGGAATTATCTCACCCCCCCCCCACACACACACACACACCAGTCTTCAAGAACAGGGCAGGGGTCTGATGCTTGGATCCCTATTGTTACTATTGCTGCTTCTAGTCATGACCCTGCCATCAAGTTCAGGTTCTCCATCACCTGTCAAACTGCTTTTCTGGCTAGGCCACAAAACTGGTCTTCTTTATAAACAGAATCCTCTGCCCTGGGGAGCTGAGTGCATTCCAAAACCTTTGTGTTTTGTGTCCAGTCTTGTTGGCATGCTATATGAGACCACCAATTTTTTGTTTGTTTTTTAAGATTTATTTAATTTATTATTGGTAGAGGAAAAACTGAGAGAGGAGGTGGAGACAGAGAGATACCTGCAGCTCTGCTACACCACTGAAGCTTTCCAACTACAGGTAGGAGTCAGGGGCTTAAACCCAGGTCCTTGAGCACTGTAATGTGTGAGCTTAACCAGGTGTGCCACTACCTGGCACCAGAGACCACCCAGTTTGATAGCCTCTACCTATCAATCTGGAGTCAGGTCAAATCTCCTTCTGCCTGTCTCAAATTGCAGGCTGACAATGCCCACAACCATGTTCTGTTTGGTGCTCCAAGTATTTTTAAACATACATACATACATACATATATATATATATATATATATATATATATATATATATATATATATATATATATATATATATATATCTGGCCCAGTGATCCCATATGCTCTGTTGGTAAGAACCCTACAGAGCTGGGTAGCAATGTTCCTTCAGACAGGGTGCTCTCTCCCTTCATTCCCTTCTTGAAGCAAAACCCACCTGACACCTTGTTCCAGGTGCACCTGATCCACGTGAGCTCTTCAGAGCTGGCATGGTGCTTGAATGCTTCTTGGAAAGGGAAGACAGATACGTGTGTGTGCGTGTGCGCATATGTACATGTGTGTGCGTCTATGTGTGATTTCTACAAATACGTTCTTTATACAAATCAATACAAAATTTCCCAAACTGCTTTGCCTGTTATAAAAGGAACAGAAAACTCAATTTTCCCTGGTTTCAGACAAAAATGAGAATGTGTAAGGATAGAAGGTGGCCTCTGAGAACTCAGTAGCAAAAAGCCACATGGGCTTTAAAAAGAGCCTTGACCTTTAGAACATCTGAAATATCATTCCATTTCATTTCTGCCCTATTTTTCCTTCATTCTCTCATCAAAATATATTTATTATTTATTTATTTATTATTGGAGAGAGACAGAAATTGAGAAGGGAGGGAGAGACAGATATCTGCAGTCCCACTTCACCACTCATGAAACTTTCTCCTGGCAGGTGGAGACCAGGGGCTTGAACCCAGGTCCTTGTGCACTGCAATGTGTGTACTTTACCAGGTGTACCACTGCCTGAGCCCACCCCCACTTCATTCATTCTTTTTTTAAATATTTTATTTATTTATTTATTTATTTTTATTTTTATTTATAAAAAGGAAACACTGACAAAAAACATAGGATAAAAGAGGTCCAACTCCACACAATTCCCATCACTAGAACTCCATATCCCGTCCCCTCCCCTGATAGCTTTCCTATTTTTTTTACCCTCTGGGAGTATGGACCCAAGGTCATTGTGGGGTGCAGAAGGTGGAAGGTCTGGCTTCTGTAATTGCTTCCCTGCTGAACATGGGCGTTGACAGGTCGACCCATATTGCCAGCCTGTCTCTCTTTCCCTGGTGGGGAAAGGTTTTGGAGAATCGGACCTCCAGGACACATTGGTAGGGTTGTCTGTCCAGGGAAGTCTGGTCGTATCCTGCTAGCATCTGGAACCTGGTGGCTGAAAAGAGAGTTAACACACAAAGCCAAACAAATTATTGATCAATCATGAACTTAAAGGCTGGAATAGTGCAGATGAGAGTTGGAAGGGGTCTCTGTTTCATAGATAGCTCACAGGCATATTTTATTTATATTCCAAAGGGCCTACAGCTATACTAGTTGTTTTTTTTTTTTCCCTGAGTCTGAAATCTGATATGCAGGTGGATCCAAGTTATTGTCTGGGGAGATGATGTCATGGCTGGATTATTTATTTTTTAATGAGAGGGGTAGGAGAGAGATAGAACCAGATACCACTCCGGTACATGTGCTGCCGGGGACTGAACTCAGGACCTCATGCTTAGGAGTCCAGTGCTTAGATCCACTGCGCCACCTCCCAGACCACAGCCCACTTCATTCTTGCCCACTCTCTCTCTCCAGAAGATTCTCCTGCTGCTTCTCAGTGAAAAGCACCCCATTCATTCTGACCAGGAGTGCACTTTGACGACCCCCTAGACCCCCCAAGAGGATGGTTGTGCGTTACTTGATCCAGCTGGGATCCCCCAGGAAGGAGAATCTGATTGATCCAACTTGAGTCCAAAGCCCATTGCTAAATAGTCACCTATTGGGGCAGGTGGGGGTGGGAGGAGAGTCCCATGATCACAGGTTGTACAGACCACAGGCTGACACTGGACTCAGGGTGGAGATTGTTAGAAACACAGTGTTTTGGTTTTTTTTTTTTTTCGGGGGGGGGGAGTAGGGAATAGAGACTCCAAAGGTGTCCACTGTGGGTGACAGTGAGAAAATAGGGAATAAAGCCGTCATCCTCCCTGGCACTACCTATACCAGTGATCCAGTGCTTCCAAAGCCACCGCTGAAATCTGAAATTCTGGCACTGAAAGTGGTACCTTGCACAAGCCATGAAAATTTCATTAAATGCCTGCCTCTGTGTGAGGGGATCACTGCCAAACCTCATTCGTGTTCATCATTAATTCAGATCCAGGCTGGACTCTTTGGCTCAGAGCTTTCAGCCCCAAACAAATGAGCCTGGTTTTACAGTGTGTCCATGGTTGCCTGTAGGTGATCTATGCTGACACCGCCCCCTCTCTGGCAAGCCCTTCTCTCAAAGTTATTGCCAGTTATGAGATTCCACGCATTCCTAACTATCCCTTGGAGGACATTTGGGGCTCTGGGCTTGCAGTTAGCACCTTTCTCTGCTTAATTACAGCATTATGGATATCTCTACACCCTCTGTTTACTCTGCCTGCTGAGCTGCTCACTGAGAGCCAAGCACCACCTGCCTGGCTCCAGGGGAGGTTCCAGATGAGACCTTTCATCAAGCAGAGAATAAGCTGTCTCCTTCTGGGGAGAGGCACTGAGAGGAGAGGAGCAAGTACCAGGTGGGGAGGTTGGCCTTCAGCTCTCTTCCTCTCCAGAGTCAGGTCTTCACCAACAGGTTTTCTTCTGTTCCGGGAATAAAAATAGCACATTGTTGTCTTGGCATGTGTGTGTGTCCCCTTTGATGGCCAGACTCCAAGATGCCCTCCCACCCCATAGTTTTTGTCTTCTGGTTCATATACCCATGGGTAGTCCTTTTTTTTTTTTTTTTTTTTTGCCTCCAGGGTTATCGCTAGGGCTTGGTACAGGCACTATGAATCCATTATTCCTGGTGGCCATTTCCCCCCATTTTTATTGAATAGGACAGAGATAAATTGAGAGAGAAGGAGGAGAAGGAAGAGGAGAGAGAGAAAGAAAGAAAGAAAGACAGGTAGGCACCAGCTGATCTGTTTCACCACTTATGAAGTGACCCCCCCCCCCCGCCCACGCAGGTGGGGAACCAAGGGCTCAAACTGGGAGCCTTGTGCGGGTCCTTGCACTTCATGCTATGTGCACTTAACCCAGTGCATGGGTGGCCCTTTCATTACACAGAAGTTGGTCAGTATGGCCAGTAGAACAGCCCAGAGGAAACAGTATGTGATTTCTGAGGCAAGGTCATAGCAAGGAAACTTCTGCCTCAGCCTCTTGGAAAGCTAGCCAGGTGGACTCCAGTGTCTTCAGCTCTTCCCCCAGAAAGCCCCAGGTGCAAAAAAGATCTCAGGCTCACCCTGATCTTCCACCAGCCACCAGTATTGACTTGTCAGCCATGGATGGGAGTCAATTTGGAAAAGACACCCCAGCCCTGGTCAAGCCTTTAGATTCTATGTCCAGTCTTCCAGCCTAAAACCTAGACTTCACAGAGCAGAGCTAGGATGTCCCATTCAGATAAGCCACACAAACTGTGAGCTACCAATAAATGAGATTTGTCATTTTAAGTCATTAACTTTAAGGCTGGCTTGTTGCCTTGTAAGAGGTCACTAGTAAGCTCTTTTCCTATTCTACAGCATTATATCATTGAATTATCACAACAGCCTCTCACATAGGTGTTCCAGTCAATTATTCTGCAGGTGAGGAAACAGAGGCATAGAAAGTATCCTGTTTGATAGCTTACTAAGATACAGGCTCATGGGAACATGCCTAAAATAAACTTCCTAGCTTCCTTCCTCCCTAAGGTCCCTACTTTCATCTGCTCTCTTCTTGCTTCATGGTGCCTGTTCATTAATCATTTTGTCCTGCTTTATATCTCACTGCCTTTAAGCCAGCAAGTTACAGATGCTACTAGGATTCCACTCTGATCTCCATGAGCAGATGACTTCACCAATGTGTTTTGCAACCTCACCTCTCCAGAGCCCTACCTGACTAGGGAAAGATAGAAACAGGCTGGGTGTATGAATTGGACAGCCAACATCCATCTCCAGTGGAGAACCAATTACAGAAACCAGACCTTCCACCTTCTGCACCCCATGAAGAATTTTGGTCCACATTCTCAGAGGGGAAAAGGCTAGGGGAAGTCAACCAGAGGACTCTGTACCCCCATTCCACCAGGACCCAAAGCATTTGTCACCAAGAATTTTTTTTTATATACTATCAATGAAAGGGAAGTGAATCTGGAAAATACCAGAGGAAGCCAGGCACGGTTTTGCTTATCTGAAAGAAAAGAGGAAAGAGGAAAGACACTTGGAAGTAGTAACAGGTGCTGGGGTGACCCATAAAGGAAGTGAAGGCAGGACCATTGAAAAAATATGAGGAAAAAATATATACATTGATACAGTTATAGAATCATCCCATATTGGTGACCCTGAGAAAACTACTGCAGTTTCCAGTGGGGATACAGAACTCTGGTGGTATAAACCATATGGAATTATACCCCTATTATCTTACAATTTTGTAAATCAATATTAAAACACCAATAAATAAAATAAAATGAAGTATCATATTTGTCTGGTCTCCATCACTAAAGGCCAAAGCAGTCGGTGTCCCACCCACATCACCTCAGTCTCCACCCTTCCCATCTTTGCACATGCTCTTTCAAGTCCATGCAAATATAATCCCAGAGTGTCCTTCTGTTCCCATAAAGGACAAAGCAGAATGGCTAAGAGTTAATGCTACCAGGAGCCACTTTCATATATGGGAGGTTGTGACTAAAAGGATGAAGCATCCCAGCTTCCATGCCTCTGGGGCAGGATTACACCCAATTGTATTTTACAGACTCCTTGATCCCACAATAGGAATAAGCCCCAGTTGCCCAAGTAGGAGCCTGATCAGTAACATATATTTTATCCACCACCTCTTTCCATACTTCCCTGGTAGTGACTCCTAGGATCACTAGGGTATCAGGATCTCCCAAATTATCTACTTGTGTTCAATAAATCTCAGGGTTGACTTCTGAGACACAACTAGAAAAGCTGGGATTCAAACCAGTCACTGACTCTCCACTAACTCTCTGAACCTTGACACCCATGACTCTCTCACACTCTCTCCTGAGCATCCACGATTTTTGTATACAATGCAAACAGACCCAATCTTTAATAAGACTGGAAATTATTTGTGACTTGAGATTAGTCACATATTTGATCTCTCCATTCATGCAAACCATCAAGAATTCAGTGAATAAATCTGAAGCCAGAAAATATTCTTCAATGTGAGGTTATATTTACCTCTGTGGTCTCAAGAGAGCTGGTCTGGAACTTGGACTTTGACTTCAGGTTTTCAGGGATGGATGGGGTGGCTTTATCTCAGAGAACAGAGTTGGTTCCTATGATTTTCAGCCTGGGATTCCTCCTGTCTTAGAGGCCTGTAAGCTAGAGCAGCCCAGAGCCCTGGAGAGCAGCAATGAGCAGTTTCCATATCAGTCAGCTGGAACAGAACTACTAGGCTCATTTTTCTCCTTCTCATCTTCTCTTTTTAAAGCATCAGTGCTCTTGGCAGTCTCAGTGGGGTTGACCACAAAGCCAGCAGCTCTGGGGGGAAAAAAATCCACCTACTTTTGGAGAAAGCCCTAAATATTTCTTCCCCATCTCCCTAGAGGACCCAGGCTTTACTGAACCTAATTCAGAAACAGTTTCCCTCTCTCAACAACCTGTCCATCTGCCTGCACCTCTCTTTGGCAGTGAGGTGCAGAAGAAGAAAACCTTCCTTTCTCATACCTGTCTCCTAATGCCATTCCCAGAACCTACCTAGGAATATATTCCCTGTCTTCTCAAAAAATAGAAAGGAAAGCAACAGTGGAAAAAGTATTACCTAATAGACCTTTGTCTAAGTGTATATTTCCAGTACGAGGCTCACAGCTCTGAAGAGACAGCTGTAGGTATTTTATAGTCAAACAAGCTTGGGGAATACTGTACCTATAGCCTCTTCCTAAAGAAATTAAACAATGCATATTGGCTTAATAAAGGTTTAGTTATATCCTACAGTCAAGAAATGAAGTTTTTTCCTGGTCATGGCCAGAACTTCACTACTCCCGGCCAATTATATATATATATATATGGAAAACACTGACAAAAACCATAGGATAAGAGGGGTACAACGCCATACAATTCTTACCACCAGAACTCCATATCCTACCACCTCCCCTGGTAGCTTTCCTATTCTTTAACCCTCTCGGAGTATGGACCCAGGGTAATTATGGGATGCAGAAGGTGGGAGGTCTGGCTTCTGTAATTGCTTCCTTGCTGAACATGGTCATTGGTAGGTTGATCCATATTCCCAGCCTGTCTCTCTCTATTCCTAGCGGGGCAGGGCTCTGGGGAAGCGGGGCTCCAGGATGCATTTGTGGGGTTGTCTGCCCAAGGAAGTCTGTTGGCATCCTGCTAGTATCTGGAACCTGGTGGCTGAAAAAAGAGTTAACATATAAAGCCAAACAAACTGTTGACTAATCATGAATCTAAAGGCTGGAATATTGCAAATGAATATTTGGGGTCTCCATTTTGGAAATAGTTACTAGGTCTATTTTAGGTCTACTCCAAAGGGCCCATGATTTTATTAGTTTTTGCCTGAGCCTCACATATGATATTCAGGTGAACAAGTTGTTGTCTGGGGAGATGATGTCATGGCTGGAAAAAGGACCAGAAAGCTGGATCAGGCAAGAGAGTAGCTCCCAAATAGGGGAAGAGTATATAAATGTTGTTGACTGTAAACCCCATCGATTTGATCTGATCCAGGCCAAGTCTTTGAGACAGAAAGACAGAGAGAGGAGAGAAAAAGGTCACAGCACAGAAACTGTCCCCAGTGCTGTGGGGGTTAGAATCAAACCTAGGTTGTATACACGACAAAGCAGGCATCCTTTGAGGGGGACTAGCTAGCTAGGTGAACCAAGAAGCCGGTGTGAACCCAAATTCTTTAAAATATATGACCATACATCATATTCAGTTCCTTTAAACAGAACACCTCTTTCATTTCTTTTTTTTTAAATATTTATTTATTTATTTATTCCCTTTTGTTGCCCTTGTTGTTTTATTATTGTAGTTATTATTGTTGTTGTCGTTGTTAGATAGGACAGAGAGAAATGGAGAGAGGAGGGGAATACAGAGAAGGGGAGAGAAAGATAGACACCTGCAGACTTGCTTCACCGCCTGTGAAGCAACTCCCCTGCAGGTGGGGAGCCAGAGTTCGAACCGGGATCCTTATGCCGGTCCTTGTGCTTTGCGCCACCTGTGCTTAACCTGCTGCGCTACAGCCCGACTCGCACATCTTTCATTTCTAAGGAAGTCCCAGGGAATGAACCGAGGGTCATATACATGCATGAGAGACACATAGATGGCCTCCTTGGACCAATCTTTTCATTCAATATTCAGACAGAGGGAGAGACAGAAACCAAAGTATAGCTGCACCATTCATGGAGCTCCCCCTGGTGCTACCCATGGTGTTGCCCTAGAGTGCCAGAGATTAAGCCCAGGGTCACATGCACAAAAAGTGAAGTCCACGCAAAAGCTGAATAAGGGCAAGAGACAGGCATACTTTAACGATCACTCTTTAGTTACTATCAGGCCACCCCATCAGCTGGGACCCTATTCAAGGAGTCCTGAGATTCCCAAACAGACATGATGGGCCTAGACCTCGAATAAACCCCTTTCTCCATTGTTACCAGTCATCTCTATCAGGAAAAACACAGTAGACCTCTTTGTGGGCCCCCATAGGACCTTGCTCTCAACTTGGATCAACAACGGTAGAGAATTGTTCCATCCTCTGAAGGGAGGATGGACAACATACTCTATGCTACACCTGAAGAAGATGGGTCCTGATATTGGGGCAGCTTGGAATGTTCTTACTCATGACCACAGAATGTGAGCTCTGATCTACAGGGATGCAGTGGCTCCTAAGCTGAATATGGGACCCAGACCTTATCAAATAGATGGGGTTTATAGTCAACAATATTTATATAACTTTCCCATATTAGGAAGATACTCTCTTCCCTAATGCAGCTATCCATTCCTTTTCCAGCCATGATATCATCTCCCCAGACAATAACTTGGATCCACCTGTATACCAGATTTCAGGCTCAGGGAAAAAAAAAACTAGTATAGCCACAGGCCCTTTGGAATATAACTAAAGTATGCCTATCTATGAAACAGAGACACACACCCCACCCACCAACTCTTCATCTGCACTATTCCAGCTTTTAAGTCCATGATTGATCAACAATTTTTTTGGCCTTGTATGTTAACTCTCTTTTCAGCCACCAGGTTCCATCCAGATGCCAGCAGGATGCTGACCAGACTTCCCTGGACAGACAACCCCATCAATGTGTACTGGAGCTCCACTTCCCCAGAGCCCCACCTACCAGGGAAAGAGAGAGACAGGCTGGGAGTATGGATTGACCTGTCAATGCCCATGTTCAGTGGGGAAGCAGTTACAGAAGCCAGACCTTCTACCTTCTGCATCCCACAATGACCTTGGGTCCATACTCCCAGAGGGTTAAAGAATAAGAAAGCTATCAGGGGAGGGGATGGAATAAGGAGGTCTGATGGTGGAAATTGTGTGGAGTTGTACCCCTTTTATCCTATGGTTTTATCAGTTTCCTTTTTATAAATAAATTTTTTTTAAAAAGTGCAGTCTGCATGCTGAGCCATCTCTCAGGCCCCAAAACAGAACACCCACTAACATCTGGTGGAGCACATATGCTTCGTGAAGCAGTTTGGCAATCATTATCCTAAATATTATCCTTATCTCCTTAAAGAAGTTTTTTTCTGATTCCCATTTGTGCTGGGCATTCTACATTTGTGAGATAATTAAACAGACAAGGCCTCTGTTATCTGAGTCCTTGCCCAGCCTTTCCAGACAGCTAAGCAGATAAAATAATCATGTGAGCTGGGGAGAATACAAAGCACCACCGATGGCTGATATTATTACTGCTGGCAAAGTTGCAGTTTTGTTTTTGTTTATAGGAATTGTTAGTAACGCAACTTCTAACAACTGTGCCAGGTTGAGTGTCAGAAGGTGGGCTCTGAAATGAAAGGTATACCAGGTGGGTATTCGGGGTTGCTTTCAGTAGTAACACCTGAACTAATGAGAAGGAGGAACTGGCTAGGCATAAAAGAGGATGGACTAGGATGCCTCCCAATGATGGCTTCAGTCAACCCCAAGGGACACCCTGTAGCTGGGGCAGCCAGTCAGAACAGACCTTGGTCAGGACAAGAGAAGGACTCTACCTTACTTAGCCATATTGATCGGTCACTAGAAATAATGGTGGCCTTTGATGAAGTGGTTCTCTATCATAGGCAAACCCTGTGCTTGGCTACCAGCAGTTGGAAGAGTCAATTCTTCATTTCTGAAGGGACTCATGGCTGGCACATCATGTCCACTCATTAGCATGTTACAAAGTTCAAAGAGATTAGAGTTCCCAGCCTTGACCCCTTTAGAATATCAATGGGCCATCCCACTGCTGGCCCTTTATTGATCTGGGAAGTTGATGTATGTCTTTCCTTTTGGAACTGACCTTTCAGTATTGAACAGGCAGATCTTCAGAGCAGCTCCAAATCAAAAGCACCTCTTGATATATAGTCATTAGAGAAGACCAGCTTGCTCCTGTCAATGGAGTCACTTGTCTTTTTTCGACTGCTCAGTATTCAAGCAACTCTTGGTGTTTTGTCCCCCTCCAGATAAGGTTCTGTCTCTTTTTTGTAGGCAATTTGTGAGGGATATTCCCCAACTTTCCCCACCTTGTTTTGTGCCCACCCCCACCCCCACCCCCAGGATGGCGTGGGGGGATTCAATCTGATATCTATGGATGGCATCCATGGTTTCCTTACCTTCTAAATCCTATTTGAGTTCAGCCAGTAGGAAAAACAGAGGGGCAGGGGAACAGAGAGTGAATGAGTGCTTCTTCCTCCCAACTGCCTCTTAGTCAAGCATGGTTGCCACATTCCTTTATCCAAGACCCATGAACCTTCTGTTTCCTTAATTTAGGCAATTCTTCTTTTGCTCCTCCCCCTTCTGGCCTGGGTAGAGAGACAGGAAGGAGCTT